>NC_051322.1:82718345-83021179 GCF_015220235.1 Choloepus didactylus
GGGCTATGGGGCTGATGATGGCAGGAGTGTTTCCTGTCCACCATGATGCTGGCTGTGAGGGACACCCCCCTTTTCTTGGGAAGTTGTGGTGTTTAGTGAATTTTCTCAGCCACTGGATTATGCCTTTTGTCTCAGAGCTCTCTTAGTTCTGCTCTTGACTTGACCTGCGCAAATTGCAAGTCTTTGAAGCTTTCGTATTGGGCTTCTTAGAGAATTTTTTTAGAAAAAGGAAACCGGATTAACAACAAAAAAAAAGGGCCCTCCTCAGAGATGTAATGGGTTATTGAAATGCTAAGAGACAAAGCAACCAGGGCCATTAAGGAAGTCCCACAGGGCAGAGAGATCAGCTTTTTTTCGGGATTTGCATATGCGCCTCAGCGCCTGAGCTCTGCCCTTCCCCTTCTATGTTCACCAGAACTCCAAAATCTTCCGCTTTTATTTTGGAGTTTCTCGTGTTGTTTTTTTTTCTATGCCTGTCTCCTCTCTGCTGGGCTGGCTGCTCTCAGATTCTCTGGTGTCTGGTCTCAGTCTTCTATGGTTGGAGTTTGGATCAGTAGAATGAGTTTCCGATAAGGGCTGCCACTGCAGTTCTCCTTTCTCCTTCCTGGAGCTGACAGCCCCTCCTCCCATGCGACTGAGCCTGGCAGGGAGGGGCGTGGGTCCCCTGGCCGCAAAAACTTACAGATTTCCTGATCTCAGCAGTTCCACATTTTCATGAGTGTTTGTATGAAGTATGCCCAAAGTCAGATTGCTCTGTGGTTTCCAGTCCACGCAGTCCTGCTTTCTACCTACTTTCCTGGAGGAGTAACTAAAACATACAGCTCACCAGTCCGCCATCTTGCCCGCCCCTCCCTCTCTATTAATATCCTTTATGTACCCATACCGAATCTCTTTAGTACTGAACCTTTCTCCAAGTCTCTCTCTCCTTTCTTTGTTTCTCTGTCTGTAGGGCTCCATTTAGTAACTCCAGTAGGGCAGGTCTCTTGTTAGCAAATTCAGCAGTTGTTGTCTGTGAAAAATTTAAGCTCTCCCCTCACCTCAAATTTGAAGGAGAGCTTTTGCTGGATAAGTATTCTGGCTGGAAATTTTTCTCACTCAAATTTTAAATATATCGTGGCCACTGCCTTCTCCGCATCCATGGTGGCTGCTGAGTAGTCCACTACTTAGTCTTATGCTGTTTCCTTTGTATGTGGTGAATTGCTTTTCTCTTGGCTGCTTCAGAACTTGCTCCTTCTCTTCCTTGTTTGACAATGTGATCAAATGTCTCGGAGTGGGTTTATTTGGATTTATTCTATTTGGAGTTCGCTGAGTATTTATGATTGTGTATTTATGTTGTTTAGAAGATTGGGAAGTTTTTCCCCACAATTTTCTTTGAATACTCTTCCTAGACCTTTTACCCTTTTCTTCCCATTTTTGGAACATCAATGAGTCTTATATTAGGAGTTTATATTATCTCTCATATCCCTGAGGTCTGTTTTTCAATTTTTTCAATTTTTTTCCCCATTCTTTCTTTTATGCTTTCATTTTCCATTCTGTCATCTTCCAGGTCACTGATTCGTTGTTCAACTTCCTCTAGTCTTGTACTATGAGTGTCCAGAATCTTTTTATTTTTATTTTATTTTTTTTTTTAATCATCATTTTATTGAGATGTATTCACATACCACGCAGTCATACAAAACAAATTGTACTTTCGATTGTTTACAGTACCATTACATAGTTGTACATTCATCACCTAAATCAATCCCTGACACCTTCATTAGCACACACACAAAAATAACAAGAATAATAATTAGAGTGAAAAAGAGCAATTGAAGTAAAAAAGAACACTTGGTACCTTTGTCTGTTTGTTTCCTTCCCCTACTTTTCTACACATCCATCCATAAACTAGACAAAGTGGAGTTTGGTCCTTATGGCTTTCCCAATCCCACTGTCACCCCTCACAAGCTACATTTTTATACAACTGTCTTCGAGATTCATGGGTTCTGGGTTGTAGTTTAATAGTTTCAGGTATCCACCACAAGCTACCCCAATTCTTTGGAACCTAAAAAAGGTTGTCTAAAGTGTGCGTAAGAGTGCCCACCAGAGTGATCTCTCGGCTCGTTTTGGAATCTCTCTGCCACTGAAGCTTATTTCATTTCCTTTCACATCCCCCTTTTGGTCAAGAAGATGTTCTCCATCCCACGATGCCGGGTCTACATTCCTCCCCGGGAGTCATATTCCACGTTGCCAGGGAGATTCACTTCCCTGGGTGTCTGATCCCACGTAGGGGGGAGGGCAGTGATTTCACCTTTCAAGTTGGCTTAGCCAGAGAGAGAGGGCCACATCTGAGCAACAAAGAGGCATTCAGGAGGAGACTCTTAGGCACAAATACAGGGAGGTCTAGCCTCTCCTTTGCAGCAACCGTCTTCCCAAGGGTAAAACTTATGGTAGAGGGCTCAACCCATCAAACCACCAGTCTCCTATGTCTGTGGTCATGTTAGCAACCATGGAGGTGGGGTAGGCGAATACCCCTGCATTCTCCACAGGCTCCTCAAGGGGGCACTACATCTTTTTTTTTTTTTTCCTTGTTTATCTTTTTTCTTTTTTTTTTTTTTTTAACTTTCCCTTCTTTTTTAAATCAACTGTATGAAAAAAAAAGTTAAAAAGAAAACAAACATACAATAAAAGAACATTTCAAAGAGACCATAACAAGGGAGTAAGAAAAAGGCAACTAACCTAAGATAACTGCTTAACTTCCAACATGTTCCTACTTTACCCCAAGAAAGTTACATAATATAGCAACATTTCAGTGAACTTGTTCCTACTACATCCATCAGAAATTAACAGACCATAGTCATTTCTGGGCATCCCCAGAACGTTAAATAGCTTATCTGTTCTTCTTGGATTATTGTTCCCCCTTCCTTAATTGCTCTCTACTGCTAGTTCCCCTACATTCTACATTATAAACCATTTGTTTTACATTTTTCAAAGTTCACATTAGTGGTAGCATATAATATTTCTCTTTTTGTGCCTGGCTTATTTCGCTCAGCATTATGTCTTCAAGGTTCATCCATGTTGTCATATGTTTCACCAGATCGTTCCTTCTTACTGCTGCGTAGTATTCCATCGTGTGTATATACCACATTTTATTTATCCACTCATCTGTTGAAGGACATTTGGGTTGTTTCCATCTCTTGGCAATTGTGAATAATGCTGCTATGAATATTGGCGTGCAGATATCTGTTCGTGTCACTGCTTTCCGATCTTCCGGGTATATACTGAGAAGAGCAATCGCTGGATTGAATGGTAGCTCTATATCTAGTTTTCTAAGGAACAGCCAGACTGACTTCTAGAGTGGCTGAACCATTATACAGTCCCACCAACAATGAATAAGAGTTCCAATTTCTCCACATCCCCTCCAGCATTTGTAGTTTCCTGTTTGTTTAATGGCAGCCATTCTAACCGGTGTTAGATGGTATCTCATTGTGGTCTTAATTTGCATCTCTCTAATAGCTAGTGAAGCTGAACATTTTTTCATGTGTTTCTTGGCCATTTGTATTTCCTCTTCAGAGAAATGTCTTTTCATATCTTTTGCCCATTTTATAATTGGGCTGTCTGTACTATTGTCATTGAGTTGTAGGATTTCTTTGTATATGCAAGATATCAGTCTTTTGTCAGATACATGGTTTCCAAAAATTTTTTCCCATTGAGTTGGCTGCCTCTTTACCTTTTTGAGAAATTCCTTTGAGGTGCAGAAACTTCTAAGCTTGAGGAGTTCCCATTTATCTATTTTCTCTTTTGTTGCTTGTGCTTTGGGTGGAAAGTCTAGGAAGTGGCCTCCTAATACAAGGTCTTGAAGATGTTTTCCTACATTATCTTCTAGGAGTTTAATGGTACTTTCTTTTATATTGAGATCTTTGGTCCATTTTGAGTTAATTTTTGTGTAGGGGGTGAGGTAGGGGTCCTCTTTCATTCTTTTGGATATGGATATCCAACTCTCCCAGCCCCATTTGTTGAAAAGACCATTATGGCTCAGTTCGGTGACTTTGGGGGCCTTATCAAAGATCAGTCGGCCATAGATCTGAGGGTCTATCTCTGAGTTCTCAATTCGATTCCATTGATCTATATGTCTATCTTTGTGCCAGTACCATGCTGTTTTGGCAACTGTGGCTTTATAATAAGCTTCAAAGTCAGGGAGTGTAAGTCCTCCCACTTCGTTTTTCTTTTTTAGAGTGTCTTTAGCAATTCGAGGCATCTTCCCTTTCCAAATAAATTTGATAACTAGCTTTTCCAAGTCTGCAAAGTAGGTTGTTGGAATTTTGATTGGGATTGCATTGAATCTGTAGATGAGTTTGGGTAGAATTGACATCTTAATGACATTTAGCCTTCCTATCCATGAACATGGAATATTTTTCCATCTTTAAAGTCCCCTTCTATTTCTTTTAGTAGAGTTATGTAGTTTTCCTTGTATAGGTCTTTTACATCTTTGGTTAAGTTTATTCCTAGGTACTTGATTTTTTTAGTTGCTATTGAAAATGGTATCTTTTTCTTGAGTGTCTCTTCAGTTTGTTCATTTCTAGCATATAGAAACATTACTGACTTATGTGCATTAATCTTGTATCCCGCTACTTTGCTAAATTTGTTTATCAGCTCTAGTAGGTGTATCGTTGATTTCTCAGGGTTTTCTAGATATAAGATCATATCATCTGCAAACAATGACAGTTTTACTTCTTCTTTTCCAATTTGGATGCCTTTTATTTCTTTGTCTTGCCGGATTGCCCTGGCTAGCACTTCCAGCACAATGTTGAATAACAGTGGTGACAGCGGGCATCCTTGTCTTGTTCCTGATCTTAGAGGGAAGCGTTTCAGTCTCTCACCATTGAGTACTATGCTGGCTGTGGGTTTTTCATATATGCTCTTTATCATGTTGAGGAAGTTTCCTTCAATTCCTACCTTTTGAAGTGTTTTTATCAAAAAGGGATGTTGGATTTTGTCAAATGCTTTTTCAGCATCTATTGAGATGATCAATTGATTTTTCCCTTTCGAGTTTTTAATGTGTTGTAATACATTGATTGTTTTTCTTATGTTGAACCATCCTTGCATGCCTGGAATGAACCCCACTTGGTCATGGTGTATGATTTTTTTAATGTGTCTTTGGATTCGATTTGCAAGTATTTTGTGGAGGATTTTTGCATCTATATTCATTAGGGAGATTGGCCGGTAGTTTTCCTTTTTTGTACCATCTTTGCCTGGTTTTGGTATTAGATTGATGTTAGCTTCATAAAATGAGTTAGGTAGTGTTCCATTTTTTTCAATGTTTTGAAAGAGTTTGAGTAAGATTGGTGTCAGTTCTTTCTGGAAAGTTTGGTAGAATTCCCCTGTGAAGCCATCTGGCCCTGGGCATTTATTTGTGGGAAGATTTTTGATGACTGATTGGATCTCTTTGCTTGTGATGGGTTGGTTGAGGTCTTCTATTTCTTCTCTGGTCAGTCTAGGTTGTTCATATGTTTCCAGGAAATTGTCCATTTCTTCTACATTATCCAGTTTGTTGCCATACAGTTGTTCATAATATCCTCTTATAATTTTTTTAATTTCTTCAGGATCTGCAGTTATGTCACCTTTTTCATTCATTATTTTGTTTATATGGGTCTTCTCTCTTTTTGATTTTGTCAGTCTAGCTAGCGGCTTGTCAATCTTGTTGATCTTCTCAAAGAACCAACTTTTGGTGGTATTTATCCTCTCTATTGTTTTTTTGTTCTCTATGTCATTTATTTCTGCTTTAATCCTTGTTATCTCTTTTCTTCTACTTGGTTTAGGATTGGTTTGCTGTTCATTTTCTAGCTTCTTCAGTTGATCCATTAGTTCTTTGATTTTGGCTCTTTCTTCCTTTTTAATATATGCGTTTAGTGCTATAAATTTCCCCCTCAGCACTGTTTTTGCTGCATCCCACAGGTTTTGGTATGTTGTGTTCTCATTTTCATTCGTCTCTATATATTTAGCAATTTCTCTTGCTATTTCTTCTTTAACCCACTGATTGTTTAGGAGTGTGTTGTTTAACCTCCAGGTATTTGTGAGTTTTCTAAGTCTCTGATGGTTATTGACTTCTAATTGTATTGCATTGTGGTCAGAGAATGTGCTTTGAATAATTTCAATCTTTTTAAATTTATTGAGGCTTGTCTTATGTCCCAGCATATGATCTATACTGTAGAAAGTTCTGTGAGCACTAGAAAAGTATGTGTATCCTGGTGATTTGGGATGTAATGTCCTGTAGATGTCTGTTAAATCTAATTCATTTATCAGATTGTTTAGGTTTTCAATTTCCTTATTGGTCTTCTGTCTGGTTGATCTATCTATAGGAGAGAGTGATGTGTTGAAGTCTCCCACAATTATTGTGGAAACATCAATTGCTTCCTTTAGTTTTGCCAGTGTTTCTCTCATGTATTTTGTGGCACCTTGATTGGGTGCATAGACATTTATGATTGTTATTTCTTCTTGTTGAATTGCTCCTGTTATTAGTATGTAGTGGCCTTCTTTGTCTCTCAAAATATCCCTGTATTTGAAGTCTATTTTATCTGAGACTAATATTGCTACACCTGCTTTCTTTTGGCTGTAGCCTGCATGAAATATTTTTTTCCATCCTTTCACTTTCAGTTTCTTTGTGTCCCTGTGTCTAAGATGAGTCTCTTGTATGCAACATATTGATGGTTCATTTTTTTTGATCCATTCTGCGAATCTATATCTTTTAATTGGGGAGTTTAATCCATTTACATTCAACGTTATAACCGTGAAGACATTTCTTGAATCAGCCATCTTATCCTTTGGTTTATGTTTGTCATATTTTTCCCCTCTGCCTATTAATATCCTTTATTGTACCAATACCGAATCTCTTTAGTACTGAACCTTTCTCCAAATCTCTCTGTCCTTTCTTTGTTTCTCTGTCTGTAGGGCTCCCTTTAGTATCTCCAGTAGGGCAGGTCTCTTGTTAGCAAATTCTCTCAGCATTTGTTTGTGAAAAATTTAAGCTCTCCCTCAAATTTGAAGGAGAGCTTTGCTGGATAAAGTATTCTTGGCTGGAAATTTTTCTCACTCAGAATTTTAAATTTATTGTGCCACTGCCTTCTCACCTCCATGGTGGCTGCTGAGTAGTCACTACTTAGTATTATGCTGTTTCCTTTGTATGTGGTGAATTGCTTTTCTCTTGCTGCTTTCAGAACTTGCTCCTTCTCTTCTGTGTTTGACAGTGTGATCAGTATATGTCTCGGAGTGGGTTTATTTGGATTTATTCTATTTGGAGTTTGCTGAGCATTTATGATTTGTGTATTTATGTTGTTTAGAAGATTTGGGAAGTTTTCCCCAACAATTTCTTTGAATACTCTTCCTAGACCTTTACCCTTTTCTTCCCCTTCTGGGACACCAATGAGTCTTATATTTGGACGTTTCATATTATCTATCATATCCCTGAGGTCCATTTCGATTTTTTCAATTTTTTTCCCCATTCTTTTATGCTTTCATTTTCCATTCTGTCATCTTCTAGGTCACTGATTTATTGTTCAACTTCCTCTAGTCTTGTACTATGAGTGTCCAGAATCTTTTTAATTTGGCCAACATTTTCTTTAATTTCCATAAGATCATCCATTTTTTTTATTTAGTCTTGCAATGTCTTCTTTATGCTCTTCTAGGGTCTTCTTGATTTCCTTTGTATCCCGTAGTATGGTCTCATTGTTCATCTTCAGTTCTTTGAGTAGCTTCTCTAGGTGCTGTGTCTCTTCTGATCTTTTGATTTGGGTGCTTGGGCTTGGGTTATCCATATCGTCTGGTTTTTTCATATGCTTTATAATTTTCTGTTGTTTTTGGCCTCATGGCATTTGCTGAACTTGATAGGGTTCTTTTAGGATTTGTAGACTAATTGAAGTCCTTATGTCTAATTTATCAGATCTACAGCTTCTTGGAGTACACTTTCTCTAACTAACCAGCAGGTGGTGTCCATGAGCCACCTGTTCTCCACAAGCCAGTTCTCCCCTGCTTAGCCTTTTTGGTGAGTGGGGGAGTGTGTCTTGTGGGGTCCAATTGGTGTAACAAGCTTGTGTGTGTAGTTGGTGTTGCCCACCCTGTATATGGGGCAGGGTTCTGGGCAGTCATGGAGGGGGGGTGGCTCTAACAATCAAATCTCCCTGGTGATCCTAGAGTCTTAAAGCTGCTGCAATAGTCTAATCCTTCAGTTCAGTCCTGCCACAGTTTGTCTCTGCCAGTGACCCACAAGCCCTTGGTATTGGTGTATGGCTCCTGAGACTTGCAAGTGGGCCCCTCTTCCAGGCTGTGCACCCCGGATCCTCTGTTGAGGGATGACTGTGCTATGTCACAGGTGAGTGCCATCCCCCCAGGGAAGTTCTGGGCTGCTGGGCTGTGTAGGGAGGTTCCCAGTCTGCTGAAATGATGGGTGAATGGGGCTTTGTTAATTCACACTGCTCCACCTTCCGAACTCTGGGACAATCAGCTGAGGTTGCAAGGAAGGCTAATGTCCATGCCCAGTTTTGTGGTGTGTGCCTGTTATTTGAAGCACTTCCATCACACTGGGTTGTCTGGGGCAGCTCTGGGCTATGGGGCTGATGATGGGCAGGAGTGTTTCCTGTCCACCAGGATGCTGGCTGTGAGTGGACACCCCCCTTTTCTTGGGAAGTTGTGGTGTTTAGTGAATTTTCTCAGCCACTGGATTATTGCCTTTTGTCTCAGAGCTCTCTTAGTTCTGCTCTTGACTTGACCTGCGCAAATTGCAAGTCTTTGAAGCTTTCTGTATTGGGCTTCTTAAAGTAATTGTTTTAGAAAAAGAAAACAGGAATAAAAAAAAAAAAAAAAAAAAGGGCCCTCCTCAGAGATGTAATGGGTTATTGAAATGCTAAGAGACAAAGCAACCAGGGCCATTAAGGAAAGGTCCACAGGGCAGAGAGATCAGCTTTTTTTCGGGATTTGCATATGCGCCTTAGCGCCTGAGCTCTGCCCTTCCCCTTTCTATGTTCACCAGAACTCCAAAAATCCTCCACTTTTATTTTGGAGTTTCTCGTGTTGTTTTTTTTCTATGCCTGTCTCCTCTCTGCTGGGCTGGCTGCTCTCAGATTCTCTGGTGTCTGGTCTCAGTCTATCTATGGTTGGAGTTTGGATCAGTAGAATGAGTTTCCAATAAGGGCTGCCACTGCAGTTCTCCTTCCTGGAGCTGACAGCCCCTCCTCCCATGCGACTGAGCCTGGCAGGGAGGGGCGTGGGTCCCCTGGCCGCAAAAACTTACAAATTTCACTGATCTCATCAGTTCCACATTTTCATGAGTGTTGTATGAAGTATGCCCAAAGTCAGATTGCTCTGTGGTGTCCAGTCCACGCAGTTCCTGGCTTTCTACCTACTTTCCTGGAGGAGTAACTAAAACATACAGCTCACCAGTCCGCCATCTTGCCCTGCCCCTCCCTCTCTCTATTAATATCCTTTATTGTACCCATACTGAATCTCTTTAGTACTGAACCTTTCTCCAAGTCTCTCTCTCCTTTCTTTGTTTCTCTGTCTGTAGGGCTCCATTTATTAACTCCAGTAGGGCAGGTCTCTTGTTAGCAAATTCAGCAGTTGTTGTCTGTGAAAAATTTAAGCTCTCCCTCAAATTTGAAGGAGAGCTTTGCTGGATAAAGTATTCTTGGCTGGAAATTTTTCTCACTCAGAATTTTAAATATATCGTGCCACTGCCTTCTCGCCTCCATGGTGGCTGCTGACTAGTCACTACTTAGTCTTATGCTGTTTCCTTTGTATGTGGTGAATTGCTTTTCTCTTGCTGCTTTCAGAACTTGCTCCTTCTCTTCCTTGTTTGACAATGTGATCAGAATGTCTCGGGGTGGGTTTATTTGGATTTATTCTATTTGGAGTTCGCTGAGTATTTATGATTTGTGTATTTATGTTGTTTAGAAGATTTGGGAAGTTTTCCCTAACAATTTCTTTGAATACTCTTCCTAGACCTTTACCCTTTTCTTCCCCTTTTGGAACATCAATGAGTCTTATATTAGGACGTTTTATATTATCTCTCATATCCCTGAGGTCTGTTTCAATTTTTTCAATTATTTTCCCCATTCTTTCTTTTTTGCTTTCATTTTCCATTCTGTCATCTTCCAGGTCACTGATTCATTGTTCAACTTCCTCTATTCTTGTACTATGAGTGTCCAGAATCTTTTTAATTTGGTCAACATTTTCTTTAATTTCCATAAGATCATCCATTTTTTTATTTAGTCTTGCAATGTCTTCTTTATGCTCTTCTAGGGTCTTCTTGATTTCCTTTGTATCCCGTACTATGGTCTCATTGTTCATCTTTAGTCCTTTGAGTAGCTGCTCTAGGTGCTGTGTCTCTTCTGATCTTCTGATTTGGGTGCTTGGGCTTGGGTTATCCATATCGTCTGGTTTTTTCATATGCTTTATAATTTTCTGTTGTTTTTGGCATCGTGGCATTTGCTGAACTTGATAGGGTTCTTTTAGGATTTGCAGACCGATTGAAGTCCTTATCTCTAATATATCAGATCTATAGCTTTGTGGAGTACACTTCCTCTAACTAACCAGCAGGTGGCGTCCACGAACCACCTGTTCTCCACAAGCCAGTTTTCCCCTGCTTAGCCTTTGTGGTGAGTAGGGGAGTGAGCCTTGTGGGATCCAATTGGTGTACCAAGCTTGCGTGTGTAGTTGGTGTTGCCCGCCCTGTATATGGGGCATGTTTCTGGGCAGTCAGGGAGGGGGGGGGTGGCTCTAACAATCAAATCTCCCTGGTGATCCTAGAGTCTTAAAGCTGCTGCAATAGTCTAATCCTTCAGTTCAGTCCTGCCACAGTTTGTCTCTGCCACTGACCCACAAGTCCTTGGTATTGGTGTATGGCTCCTGAGACTTGCAACTGGGCCCCTCTTCCAGGCTGTGCACCCCCTGGTCCTCTGTTGAGGGATGACTGTGCTATGTCACAGGTGAGTGCCGTCCCCCCAGGGGAGTTCTGGGCTGCTGGGCTGTGTAGGGAGGCTCCCAGTCTGCTGAAATGATGGGTGAATGGGGCTTTGTTAATTCACACTGCTCCACCTTCCCAACTCTGGGACAATCAGCTGAGGTTGCAGGGAAGGCTAATGTCCACGCCCAGTTTTGTGGTGTGTGCCTGTTATTTGAAGCACTTCCATCACACTGGGTTGTCTGGGGCAGCTCTGGGCTATGGGGCTGGTGATGGGCAGGAGTGTTTCCTGTCCACCAGGATGATGGCTGTGAGTGGACACCCCCCTTTTCTTGGGAAGTTGTGGTGTTTAGTGAATTTTCTCAGCCACTGGATTATTGCCTTTTGTCTCAGAGCTCTCTTAGTTCTTCTCTTGTCTTGACCTGCCCAAATTACAAGTCTTTGAAGCTTTCTGCATTGAGCTTCTTAGAGTAATTGTTTTAGAAAAAGTAAAAAGGATTAAAAAAAAAAAAAAAGGGCCCTCCTCAGAGATGTAATGGGTTATTGAAATGCTAAGAGACAAAGCAATTAGGGCCATTAAGGAAAGTTCCACAGGGCTGAGAGATCAGCTTTTCTTCGGAATTTGCATATGAACCTCAGGGGCTGAGCTCTGCCCTTCCCCTTTCTATGTTCACCAGAACTCCAAAAATCCTCCGCTTTTATTTTGGAGTTTTATGTGTTGTTTTTTTCTATGCCTGTCTCCTCTCTGCTCGGCTGGCTACTCTCAGATTCTCTGGTGTCTGGTCTCAGTCTATCTATGGTTGGAGTTTGGATCAGTAGAATGAGTTTCCGATAAGGGCTGCCACTGCAGTTCTCCCTTCTCCTTCTGGGAGCTGACAGCCCCTCCTCCCATGGGACTGATCCTGGCAGGGAGGGGTATGGTTCCCCTGGCCACAAAAACTTACAGATTTTGCTGATCTCAGCAATTCCACGTTTTCATGAGTGTTGTATGAAGTATGCCCAAAGTCAGATTGCTCTGTGGTGTCCAGTCCACGTAGTTCCTGGTTTTCTACCTACTTTCCTGGATGAGTAACTAAAACATACAGCTCAGCAGTCCACCATCTTGCCCTGCCTCTGCTAAACATCCCCTTTTAACCACATTCAACTATAACATTCATTGCCATTGATTGTATTCACAATGTTGTGCTATCACTAGCACCATCCATTGCTAAACCTTTCCATCAACCCAAATAGAGACTAGATCCAATAAGTCACCTCCTATCTCTTCCTCCCAATCTCTCTCTCTCTAGTTTTCTCTCTCTTCTTTTAATAAATACACTTGTCTGCTTTACTCTGTAGCTAAATTTTCATAAACTCTGCGAAAATGGCTGGAGTTTGGGAGGAACCTGGGATTTACATCTATAAAACAAAACTGGTGATGCTTTAGTTCTTGGAGCTTCATAAAACTGTTAAATGCTATAAATATTCTAGTTTGTGTTTATCTGTTGAATGAACAAACAAATGAAAATTAAAAATCAATATTCATAATATTTATCATGACATTGAGAAACTACAAAATCAGTACCCTATTTCCCAAAATATAACTTAAAGTTCAAAAATTATAAAAACAAGAGGGAAAATCACAGTTATGCCCACATGGAAACATATTTAAAGATTGCATTGAAGATATAATATTAAAAGAACTGGATTAAGTGAGAGTTCCAGCATATGTGGAGGAAAAGATAGGAAAATAACAAGAAAAAACTGAGAAAACAAAGCAAGGAAATAATGAGACCATGATATTAGGGTATTGTTTAGAAAATTGATATACAATTGATAAATCTACATAAAATAAGATTCTTTAAATAGAACAAAGATGTAGATCCATTTAATTTCTTTAAATAACCAATGTACTCCAATGTACATCAAGAGAGAAAGAGAAGAAAAAAACACATATGTAGTACATTGTGATGATGCATAACCTCAGATTCAGAAGAGATTAAAAAAGTACAGTGAATGTGAGACCAATAAACTAAATGGATATTAGATCTGCAAGAAAACAGACAATTTGCAAGCAAAACCTCTGGTGAGACAACAGACTAATGTTGCTGCTTCTTTTTGGTTAACTGTTCTTTTTTTCTATTTGATTATTCTACAATGAGTCAATTTTGATTGAAAAACAAAAAGATAAAAGAAAACATTCTAATTGAGTAGAAAATCTTGATATTATCAGAATTTTGTAAATGCACATATTTGCAAACCTCATCCAAACATATATAAAGATAGTTATTGCCTCCTTGAAGGGAGTTTATGATATTTGCATGAATTTAAAACATTCCATGTATTTTGGACTGTCCTATTTGGATTTAATAAAATTATACCATTAAATTGTTTGCATATTCAAGACTAAATTAGATTTTCTATATGTGTGTATGAATGTGTATGTATATGTGCAATATATTTATTTATAAAAACTATATAATTGTATATATACATTTATATATATAAACTATATATTTTTATATATCCTAAACTATCCAGATAAATTTCTGAATTGATAAATCCCCAGGAAGATGAAACTTATGCATACATGGAATGATAAAAAATAGAGATAAGTATCTTGCTTATACTCCACAGTCATCACTGCATTGTATGATATTTACTTCCATTATAGTGTCTATGCTAGATGATCAGATGGAATAGGATAGCTATAACAAATTTGAATGTTTGGGGCATGTTCAACATTACATCCCTAAAATATGGAGTTCAAAGTTTAATTATATCATATTGTAGCCAACAAAGGATGTTAGAAAAGAACACTTTAGAATGTTAATTTTTTCTTAATTTTCCAACATAGATTCAAATTCTCCATAAATATTTTGGAATGACTTGATATTATAAATCCAATTCCTTTCTGCTTAAACAAGAAAGCTGCTTAAAACAGTATTAACTTCATGTCTAACTTTTTTTCATCTCAGGAATATTTTTAAAGTGGTTTCCTTCCAACAGTATGGTTTGTTGATATTTTGAGTACTAATTAAAATATGATGCATTCTGGAAAATTGCTGAAATATGTTTTCTCAGATCATGAAATCATAGCAATATCAGTTTTTGCATCCAATGCTTCTAAGGGTCATTTCAGAGTAGAGTAGGGAGATCAGGTTTAAAGCCTTCAAGAATTGTTCAGGGCCTAGGTGTTCTCAAGTTAGAGAGTAGAATTGTAAAGTGGTCATCAGAATTCCAGGGTCTAAGCCAAGGTGTAGGACCCCATTCTCAGCAAAGAAATGAGAGAAAAGCAGGAAATTATGGATATCATCTGTCATGATCCTCAAGAGATGTCTTTTCAAAATCCCTTTTACATATGAAGTTTGATTTGCATCAGATTTTTAATTTATCTTTTCTTTTCTTTGATAGAAAGCATGCTATTTTTGTTATGTTCTCAAGTACATTGAATTTATGAATGTTTCTAAGCAATGTTTCTAACAAACACTTCAAGGATTCTTTTGAAATTACCTCAAATAAATATTATTAAATGGATAAGAATATATTTTGTGTCATCTTAATATTATTTTCCTCAATAAAATTCAATATTTCACAACTAAATTATAAGTAAGAGGATCCTCCCTGGTTAAAACATTTAAAAACTCCAAAATTTTTTAATCAATTTTCAAATAAGGATATCAAAACCTTTTAAAATGTATATCTCTCTTTGTATGCCTGCTTATCATTCAGAGAATGCTGATTACTGACCTCTAAAAAATTATTTTGAGTTTAGAATGAAGTTACCCTCCTAGAAAGAGGATTTCAATTGTTTCCGCCTTCAGGAAGGTACCAGGCCCTCTTTGAAGGGCTTTTATGGATTAACTCTAGTTAACCCAGTGCAACCTCACTTTTGAGTAAAGCAAAATTACTGATCTTCAAACTTAATTCCATCTGCAGAATTACTTCACCTTTGCCATATTATATGGGCTACAATAAGTCACAGGTCCCACCCACACTCTAGGGAAGGGAACAGAAAGGTCATGAAAAGCATCAGGAAGGAATCATTCCAGCCTCCTGCAGTCTGTCCACCATACTATCTCACCAGCCTCCTTATATCCACAGTGCAAATCTGCACAGAACACATATGCCTGGGTTCTTAATAATAGCCTATTTTTCTTGTTCTCCCATCTGCTATTCTCCCAGCCAAAGTAGCTTTTACTCTAGTCTGCTGGTGTTGATGTGAGGGGATATGGGCTTACTAAATGACTACTAAATCATTATACAGATATTTCTTTTTTTTAGTTTCTAGTGTATGAGAACAGCCAGAAGGAAGTACCTGAAATTGTGGAACTGTAACCCATACTACACTTTGAAATTTGCTCTATAACTACCTGTGAAACTACATTTTAAAATTTATCACTTTTCTTGTACATATACTTCACAATGAAAAGTGTTTTATAAAAGATTTGAGGAAGGTATACAAGGCATAAACCATATAACCTGCACCACTCTGGCATCACCTGGGCCAGCATCCCCTAGGCAACCCCACACTTGTGTCACAAATCAGATAAGTGGGTAGAGACCATCAATAGTGTCACCAGCACAGGTCAAGTTTGCTGCCAAGTGAATACAGGGACTTGGGACCTGGGATGAGCTACCTAGACATATTGTTGACCATTTGGCTTGCACTCAGGGCAGCCCTGCTCCCCTCTGCCCTCCCCCATCCAGCCCAGGCCTACCTCTAGGAGCTTGCAAGCAGCCTAGGGCTACTCCTGCCAGACCAGCATGCATGTTAACACTGGCAAAATGTCCACACTGTCCACCAGGTTCAGGCAGGTTCAGCTCTCCAGCAGAGCCTCCACCAAGTGCTCCACCTCAGCCAGGTCATCCTGCACTTCCCAGCACAACTGTCCTACATGTGCCACCAGCTCCAGGGCTGGTGGGCAGGCATCTCTGCTTTCCCACAGCAGTGCCAGGTAGCTCTGCAACACATCTCAGGCCAGGGTCCCATGCTGCCAACAGGGGGAATAGTCTCAGCATCACGACCCAGATCACTGCACCATGCACATGGCACCAGCCATAGCCTCCCCATCCTCAATTTCCACATGTTGCCTCAGAGTCACAGGAGTCCACCTGAGAAAGGTGGGGGTGAGGGGTGCCAGATGCCCTGGAGAATTTCCTCCCAATCCTCTAAAGAATGCAGTCCTCTAGGAACTCTATCTGAGCACTACACAGGTGCTGGGGTCACCTTTCACAGTTCACCTCTGTCTCTGAACCTCTCCTTTGCCCCTGTGGGCCATGCTGACTCTGGTGCCCTAACCACACAGCTCCACCTGGACACTCTTTGCACTTCACATCCTACACCCTCATCCTACAGTTTGCAATTGGGTTTCACTCTGACTCCTTCTCTGGGCTCTCAGCTTGATGGGGGCTGCTCTCTGCTTCACCAGGATTTTCCTGGCATCTGCCACAGAAGTCACATGCCTTCCCATGTACTTAGGAAACACCCTGGTTAGGGTTGGCAGATGCCATTTCCATTTCAGCAAGGGAAAAACTAAAGCTGCAAGATTACTGTCACCATCTGCATATAAGCATTTTGATTTTGGAAAAAGAAACAACAAAATTTTACTTGACAAATATTGGAAAACATGAAGAAGTAAAAGCTGCCCTGGTCCAACCAATGAAATAGATAGACCAAGAAAGGAAAGCCCCAGTTAGAAGTGTTCCTTGTGGATCTGGCAGGGACAGGTCCTGCATGGGAGCTTTAATCAAGTTTCCTTCACAGGAGCATGTGAGGTGACTCCTAGAGCTTCCCCACTTGACAGGTGAGGACATCCAGCTCAGAGAGTCATGGAAACATCCAAAGGTTGCAAGGTGGTAACCACAGCAGGCTGGCCTTCATGACTGAGCACAGAACTCATTTAAACCCAGAAGGCTACTCTGTCACCTGGGGAGTCATGTGTT
Organism: Choloepus didactylus; assembly: GCF_015220235.1. NCBI lineage: Eukaryota > Metazoa > Chordata > Mammalia > Pilosa > Megalonychidae > Choloepus > Choloepus didactylus. The sequence goes on from NC_051322.1 coordinate 82,735,198, forward strand.
CCCCATGGACCCTCTACTTGGCTCCTTGAGAGGTAAGCCCTGGTTGGTTGGATTCTCAGGATTTCTGAATTTTTCCCCAGTTTATACAAATCTAACTATGTGCACGTACACCCATTTTAACCTCACAGACAGGTCATTTCCTGTGCCACCCTCAGTCTGCCTGACAACGGCACATGAGTCTTTGCCCATAAACACAGTCCCACCATGTGTTCCATCAATGGAGGACTAGAGGTGATTGAAGCAGGTCCTTACCCCCATGGACACCTAGGTGGCATCCTAGTGCCTGCCCTTTCAAACACATCTCTGTTCACAATTGAACTATTTCCACAGAAGACCTGCAGGACTGAAATTAAAGTGGAGAATTAACAAAATTAATATGGACATCAACAGTTTCCATTGATAATGCCAAACTGCATTTCAAAAGGCAGCAGGAACCTAGTGTCCAAAGAGGGCAGGTGGCAGGCCATGTCCATTCTGCTGCCACAGGTGGTCTGCTCTTTCTCATTCTCTCCATCCTGGCTGTCCCTGCACACTGCCCTTGGAATTCCCAGGCTGGCTCTTTCCAGGCCCTGCTGCTGTTCCCCCTTCCCTCTCCATCTCATCCCCATGAGGGAGACTCACTAGTCTCCAGATACCACACTTCCCAGACTTTACTGGCCCAACAGTTCCCAGACCCTGACTCAGGGCTTTTAGCAGCCACCATGGTCCACACATTGTAACCAAGAATTTAAGATTTAAGGACTGATGATGATTACTGAATCATTACATAGATATTGCTTTTTACTTTCTGTTATATTAGAGTAGACAGAAGGAAATATCTGAAACCTGAATTGTAATCCAGCTGCCTTGATCTCTAATAGTGATTGTATAACCTTTATCTTGTGCCCTTATGATTGTAAAAACCTTGTGACTAACTCACTTGCACCCATTTATAGTTTTTTTTTTACTCCAAAGTCTTATGACCACAAAAGACAGCCCCTAGTGTTTATTAATGAAGGGTCTTGGATCAGCAAGAATTAACTCACCACAAGTCCAAAGTTATCTTGGTAATGGAAGCTGGATCTAACCAAAATGGGCTCACCTGATATGCACAGTAGCTTAGACTTTAACCTACAAGTCACCTATACCTCATTATAATACTAAAAATCACACTCATCATCATATTAAGCCTGCCATTTTCTTACATATGTTCTGTGACTAAGAATGTAATCAATTCTGTGCAAGCTCAATTAGATCACATCTAATTACATAATCTGGGGGCCACTGTACTCATTATCCTAAAACCTGCCCATCTTTTGATGCTTTAAAACTATCAGAGTTACTGTAGTTTGGGGATGAAGATTTTGGACCGACAGGCCATCTGTTCTCCTGCTTCCTGCCTAGCCATAAAAGTCTTTCTCTCTTTGAAACCCCAGTGTCTCAGGAATTGGTCATTTGAGCACACAGGGTAAAATAACCCATTGCCTTCATCTAGTAACAGTATCCCACTGACTGCAGGAGGCTCTGGACTTCAGATAAGGGGCCAAAGACCCCAGGTCCCCTCCTCAAAGGAGCAAAGCTTCCAGGGTCTTCCACTGCAAGGAGGGCACCTCAGTACCCTGCTTCCTTCAGCACAGACTCCTCCCCACCAAACATTTGGGAGCAGCTAGAAGGGGGATGAGGAGAGAAAGCTGGAGGCCAGGCCTACACTGCACGTTGGCAGTCTCACCACAAACCCAGAATTTAAGATCAGAAATGGATTCATCTGGGGTCGCCCTGGTTTTGACTTGGGTATTTATGAAGGAGATAGAGTAGAGAAAACTTGCTGTGCGTGGGCGGGGAGAGGGGGTCCCGGGGCCCGCCCCCGCCCCCGCCCCCACACGCCCGCCCGGCACGAATACCTGTCCGGGCTCGCCAGCGGCTCAGCAGACCGTGCACTTCCTGCTACACCCGGCCTGGGCGCTCCTACCTCTGGATGTTGCTACGGCCACCACCACCCAACAAACACACACAGACACCCGTGTCCAGACTCACGGGGGTCTCCAGGGCCTGGGTACTCCCTGCCACCATTTCCGCAGCCTAGGGAACTTTGCCTGCGGTCGGTGGAGGCCTGGGCGCCAAGGTGGTGCCAGGGGCGGGGCCGCGGTGTCGCAGGTGCTGCTGTGTGGGCCGCGCCTGTGCTCCAAGCCCGCGGGAGAGGGTCGGCCCCGCCCCTCGGCTCGGGTCCCAGGGCTTCCGGTGCTGGGAGGGGCGGGGGCGCGAGGGGTGGGCTTGGCAGTTTGCCGAGCTGGTGGAGTTGGGTTTCCGTCTGGAAGGAGACGGCCGCTTCCTACCGGAGCCCCTGGACCCTGCGCCCTCTCTGGGTCCCCACCCTGCGAAACCCTGAGTCCTCCGAGGTCAGGATCCTGTGGATGGAAGCTACGTTCTTAGCGCCCTCAGTGAACAGAAGTGCCCATATCCTAGCCAGCGGTAAGGAGGGCGGGGAGCGCCGGAACCCCCATCCCAGCAGCGGGTGGGTGGAGGAAGGGATGAGCCGTGGACAACCCCCACTCCCTTGGCCCCAAGTTACTCTGGGAGCCGAGGCTGTCTCTGGAGACGCTGGTTGCAGAGGGGCCTGGGGTAGGTAATCCTCTGATCTTAGCCCCTGGCATCCACTGCTTTCTGCCCCTAACCCCACCTCTGGCTTCCAGGACCTGGTTGGGAGGTGGCGGGAGACACCTGGTAAACCCAGACCTGAAGGGTGGGGCAGGACGGGTCTGAGGAGAGGCCCTTCTGGGGATGCTTGTTCTTCCACCCCCGGGGTCCCTGACCAAGCAGTTGGAGGGAGCCAGGTGGGGGAGACTTCCTGATCGGGAGAACTGCGAGGCTGTCCTTAGAGCTTTTGACCTTTGCCCTGGCCCCCTGCAGGCCTGACCTCACTGTGACCCTGGATCTGAGGGCAAAGCTGGGCAGTGGAGAGAAAGGGAGTGAGGCATGAAGATCCTGTAATGCGTACGGGGTTCTCCATGACCAGGGTTAAATAACTGTTGGGCAGTTACCAAACTGCTCAAATCCTGGATTGAGAGGCTTCTAGTGAATACCTGAATGGTGAGCCTTGTAATAAATACCAGCCTCTCTTGTGGAATTTGCAGCTTTGGGGAGCAAAAATCAAAGGCTAGTTGTTAACCACAGGAAGCAGGGAAGAAGTTCTCAAGGTGAGAAATGGAGACTTTGCATTGACTTCTAAAGGGTGGGCAAGGGCTACCTGGAAAGAAAGAATTCTGACTTCATGGCTGTATTTATTCCAAAGAATTGGGCGGGAAGATAAACATTTCATTAGTTCAAGGAAAATCTCAAAACATTCCATGGGGCTAGCGGAAGATTTGCCAAATAAACCACAACTGTGGGAAGAGTGGGTCGGATGCTCATTCACAGGCCTGAAGGATGTCCCTGATACATTGTACAATAGAAAGGGCACTGCAAGACATTTTCCAAGATAGGAGCCCTCCTGGAGTGCTAGAGGTAAAATGATAGATGCCACATTACTCAACCCTGGTTGCTCCTGGAGGGATAGATAAAATAATAAGGCCTATTAATTTTCTCCTTTGTGTTTATCCATATTTTCTAATTTTTATAAAGTGATAATCTCATGGTTTTCTATTTTTAAAGAGTGGAAAGACAAAACAGTGCTGTTAATAGGGTTGGGTTGGTGAGATTGTGACCAAGCCTACTGAGGCTGGAGCAACTGGGATGAGGGTGGGAAATGGATGGAAGTTAGAGAATTTAAGTCTGCATTTGAGCATCTCTTTTGCTGCAGCAAATCTCTCACTTACAGTGAGATATTTTTGGGAATCAGCCACGTGTCCTTTCTCTATGACTCACTGGATGCCCAGTGAATATATTGCTGATTACCCACAAAACACTAATAAATTATAACACACAATGTAACCTGTCAAAAATATCAAGTAAAGTATGATGTACTATTAAATTAAATCTTAAAGTAATTAAACAAATTATATGATTCTAAATTTTCATTGTTTTAAAATCAGTTACTTTTTTGTGTTGTTGTACATTCAGTAAGTCCCAGGTAAGATGTTTCATTTTACAAACAGTGTCTTAGTTGTCCCTTTGAGCTGGGCTTGCTGTTGTCTTTTTACAATCAGGAAACAGGTCCAGTGAATTCTAAAACACTTCCAAAAGACCCCTGACAGTAAGTCGCAACTCAGATTTTGAACCCATGGCTGTCAGACTCTAAAGCCCACACTTTTAACCTCAGCACTTCACTCTTTAAATAGTAAGTATATTTTTATTGTAGAATATAACATATTTACATAGATGTGATCACTTTCCAAGTGCAATTTATCAAGTAGTTAGAAAGCAAATTTCAAAGAATGTTATGGATTATGGTTCCACAATTTCAGCTATTTACTTATTGTGAAATATAACTATGCAAAAACATGAAAACTTTCAAAATGCAATTTAACAAGTATAAATTGCAATTTAACAAGTATAAATATAGGAAATTTCCAAGAATGTTATGGGTTACAGTAGCATAGTTTCAGTTATTTCCTTATTGTGAAATATTACATATATACAAAAGAGATAACTTTCAAATTATAATTTAACAAGTAGCTATATAGCAAATTTCAAAAATGTTATGGGTTGTAGTTACACCACTTCAGGTTTTCCTTCCAGCTATTCTAATGCACTAGAAACTAAGAAAAAGAAAATTATATAGAGATTCAATATTCATAATCCTCTCTTAAATTTCCTCTTGTCTATTGCTATCTCTTCCTCTAGTTTAATCATTTCCCCAATCTTTAAGGATGTCTAGGCAGTGAACACCCTAACTTGTTCATGTTGAAATGGGTGTTGATATTTTGGGAAAAGGGGACACAACTGGTTGATGTTCTTAAAGAGACTGTTGCCTCTAGGATTGGGGAATTAGCTGGAACAGGAGCTGTCTGAGTGATTTAAGTTTCCAAAGAATAAACTTAATGAGTGAAGCTTTTATAGTCTCAGATAGGGACCCAGGTATTCTTTAGGGTTTTGGTGACTACTGTTGACTTGGGCTTACCATACTGTGGCCACTTGGGTTATCTAGCTGAATCTTGCATAGGAGTAATTTCCAGGACAGCCTCTTGACTATATTTGAAGTGTCTTAGCCACTGAAACCTTATTTGTTGCTTTTCTTTTTACCATTTTGATCAAAAAGGCGTTCTCAAGCCCTTGAGGCCAGGGTCAGGCTAATTTCCAAAATCTGTGTCCCATATCTCCAGGGAGACTCACTCACCTGGGGGATCCTGTCCCATGTCAGGGGGAGGGTGATGAATTTATTTGCAGAGTTGGGCTTAGAGAGAGAATGTCTACATTTGAGCAACAAAAGAGGTTCTTTGGAGAACAAAAGAGGTTCTTTGTCTGCTTATGTCACTCAAAAAAGAGGTTTTTTTGGCTCATAGGCATATTTATAGGTAGGCTTAGCCTCCCCTTCACAACCTTAAGTTTCAGAAGAGCAAGCCTCAAAATTGAGGGCTTGACTTATAAAGTAGAGGGTTCCTCATTTCACATGGCATAGTTCTGCCCATGATAATCTGTCAATATCTCACATTATCATCCCTTAGTTGTACAATCCTCATCACTCACCATTTTAAATAATTCTCATTACCCAAAACATCCCATATGACTTTTTAGCCCTTAATTATTTGTCCCTAGTATTTGTGTGATACTAGTAAAGTATTCCTATTAATTAGAGTTCCTAGAATGCAATAGGTACATTTTTCCCATATACCACTCTGTTGTCAACTCTCCGTACCTGTGTCATACCTTAGAAATATATTGTGCAATAATCAATCTATATTTGTAGTGCTGATATGTGGGCTACATGCCTTCAAACAATCCCTTTCAATCCTGTTCACCTTTAATGCAGCTCTGATACTTATAATCCCAATAACAAGTAATTATCATTCCTATGCATTCCCCTACCTTTAAATTTACACTCACTAACATATCTGAACCAATTAAGTTATTATTCCCCCTTTACTAGCTTTTGTCTCTTTCTAGGTCCCCAATATTCTACATTATAAGGCCTTGATTTGAGATTGTTCAGGGAGTTCATAGTAGTGGTAACTTACAATATCTCTCCTTTTGTGTCTGACTTATTTCACTCAGCATTATATCTTTAAGGTTCATACATGTTGCCATCTGTTTCAGGACCTTGTTCCTTCTTACTGCTGCATAGTTTTCCATCATATGCATCTACCATATTTTATTTATCCACTCATCTGTTCATGGACACTTGGATTGTTTCCACCACTTTGCAATTGTGAACAATGCTGCTGTGAATATTGGTGTGCAAGTGTCTGCTTATGTCACTGCTTTCAGATCCTCTGGTTGTGTATCAAGAAGTGGAATTGCTGGATTATAGGGTAAGTCGATATCTACCTTTCTGAGAAACTGCCAAACTGACTTCCACAGTGGCTGCACCACTATACACTCCCAGCAGCAATTAATAAGAGTTCCAATTTCTTCACATCCTCGCCAGCATTTGTTGTTTCCTATTTGGTTAATGGCAGTCATTCTTACTGGTGTGAGATGATATCTCATTGTGGTTTTGATTTGCATTTCTCTAATAGCTAGTAAAGATGAAAATTTTTCATGTGTTTTTTAGCCATTTGTATTTCCTCTTCAGAAAAATATGTTTTCATTCCTTTTGCCCATGTTAAAATTGGGTTGTTTGTACTATTGTTGTTGAGTTTTAGGATTTCTTTATATATGCAGAATATCAGCCTCTTAACAGATATATGGTTTCCAAATATTTTCTCTCATACAGTTTGTTGCCTCTTCACCTTTTTGGTAATGTCTGTTGAGACACAGAAGCTTTTGATTTTGAGGAGTTCCCATGTATCTGTTGTTTCTTAGGTTGGTTGTGCTTTGGGTATAAGGTCTAACAAGCTACCTCCTATTACTAGGTCTTGAAAACATTTCCTTATTTCATCTTCTATGAGTTTTATTGTGCTGTAACTTGTATTGAGGTCTTTAATTCACTTTGACTTAATTTTTGTATAGGGTGTGAGGTAGGTGTTCTCTTTCTTTCTTTATTTTGGATATGGATTTCCAGTTTTTCCTGCCCCAATTGTTAAAGAGAATTTTCTGTCCCACTTCAAATGTGCCCTCCTCCCTATCTGCTGTGTGTCTGTGAGCCTCTGGGGTATGGAAGGGGCTCCTGAAGCTTCTGTGTGGCACCCTTTCCTGTGCCTGCTTCTTGCCTTTGCATCCCCTGAACATCTGTGTGGGAGAGAGTAAATGAAGTCAATACTCATCTGCTGCTTCCCTGGGGTCCCTCATGGGAGCTTCTTGCCATGTGACTGTGGAAGATTATCTCACCTGTTAATTGTTAATGTGGGTACATGGGAGTGGAGAGCCACTGCTCACTCCCTTGCCTGGTGGCTCTCTCACGACTGTTGGTGCTGGAGCCCATCCTGGCTGAACAAATTCACCCAGAGAGGCACACTTTCTTTGCATTTTTGTCCATGTCCCTACCATGGTTCCCTCTATGTCTGGTAACACCCTGAATCCATGGTCCGAGGCATCCTCTGGCCCCTCTCTAGTTTTCTTCAGTGAGGAGAAGCCCACTCTGCCTCACCCAATCTCCCATTTTCTCAGAAGTCTAATTGTAAGTATTTTAAAGCAAGCAGGACATGCTGTATAATCTTCATATCTAATGGAGCTTGGTATACCAGCAAAAGGTAGTGCGCACATGTGTTTAACCAATACCCATTGTAAACATAGGCTCTTCCTCCTTCTCCTCCAGGCTCTGTAAGGTGAAAGGCCATTTTTTAACACATCTTAAACATACTTGTACCTACTTCTGAATTTTCTATTCTCACTTGAAGCCAGACTAGATCTGGGGTTGACTCTCATGTCAGTTACTTAATAGCTGTGTGTCCTTGGGCAATTTACTGATCCTCTCTGTACCTTCTGTCTTCTGCAAACTGGGGAAAATGATAGGATCTTTCTCACTGGCTTGAGACATTTGAGGTGATGGTGGTTATCATTTTGTTAATACATTCACATCTGGTACGGGGAGTGCCCCTGTATTCCTTTTCCTCTTTCGAAACTGTCTGGCAATTCCTGCACTTTCCTCTATATTTAGCAGAACACAGTTTTTTAAAACTCCTGATCTGCAGGAGGCTGCAAGACCATCTAGACCTGCCTTCTAATGATCCCCCTCTACTCCACATAATTAAGTTCATGGGGGCTCCCCTGAGGAAGCCCCTGACCCATCTGCCTACAACAAGGGCTTCTCAATGGCCCCCAAGGTAGTGCCTCTTGGGGAGATTTCTCTAATATCTATTTGCATAGTAGGAGAGCTCACAAGTGTTGGGCACCAGTCTCCCTGGACCCTTTGCTGAAACAGGATCCCTGGAGCCCAGGCTTTGGGTGGCTCTAGATGAAGCAGATACCTGACAGGAAAGGAGTGGCTAATGTCCTGGGTAGTATTCCATGAAGGACAGAGGAGACATAAATGGGAGCTTGCAAGAGTAGTTGTCAGTCCTTTCTTCAGGACCAGAGAGTGTCCATAGAAGGCAGAGGGGGGTGGGAGCAGGGAATAGAAAAAGAGTAGCTCCAACACACTGAAACAGAGGTAGTTAGGAATGGCCCTTTTCTTGCTGTAGCAGAAGCAATTCAGAATTACAACCCTTCTCAGAGTGTCACATAAGTCTGTACCTCCAGTTGAAGACAGATTCTTTGGAGAAGACCAAGACCCACAATGCCTCTCCCTCAGGTTGGGGTCCAGGCTCCTCTAGAAATTCCTCCTCCAAAACCCTGTGCTCTAGCCTCACCCCTCAGAGCAATGACACAGCAGGTGGGAGCCCACACTCCCTACAGCCTGGGTCCCCAAGGCTCAGACCAGGTTTCCCTGGATGATTTTCTCCCCAACAGGGCTGGGGCTAGGGTGAGGTGAGAGAGACATTAAAAACTTAGTAGTCAAGATAAGTAATATTTTGATGCAGTATTTAAAAAACTGAATTTAATGCTAAAAATTCCATGATGAAAAAATATCAAAATGCTAACTATAGGAATATGACTCCCCAGGAGGAATGTAGACCTGGCATCGTGGGATGGAGAATATCTTCTTGACCAAAAGGGGGATGTGAAAGGAAATGAAATAAGCTTCAGTGGCAGAGAGATTCCAAAAGGAGCTGAGAGGTCACTCTGGTGGGCACTCATGCACAATTTAGACAACCCTTTTTAGGTTCTAAAGAATTGGGGTAGCTGGTGGTAGATACCTGAAACTATCAAACTACAACCCAGAACCCATGAATCTCAAAGACAATTGTATAAAAATGTAGCTTATGAGGGGTGACAGTGGGATTGAGAAAACCGCAAGGACCACACTCCCCTTTGTCTAGTTTATGGATGGATGAGTAGAAAAATAGGGGAAGGAAACAAACAAACAGCCAAAGGTACCTAGTGTTCTTTTCTACTTTAATTGCTCTTTTTCACTCTAATTATTATTCTTGTTATTTTTGTGTGTGTGCTAATGAAGGTGTCAGGGATTGATTTAGGTGATGAATGTACAACTATGTAATGGTACTGTGAACAATTGAATGTACGATTTGTTTTGTATGACTGCGTGGTATGTGACTATATCTCAATAAAATGAAGATTTAAAAAAATGCTAACTATAAACAGGATCAGCACTACTGAGTTTTTCATTTTGGCTCAGGCTCCAAGGAGGCAGAGCAGCAGTGCTGCACCCAAACCCTCCGTCCTTCATGGAATACTACCCCTTCACTGGCTATAATCCCTCTTTCCCTCTGGTCCTAAGTCAGATGTGGGGCAGAAAACAGGACATAGAGCCCAGGTTCTGTTTATTGGGCATTTGTGCCAGATGCTGTGTTCAGGCCACCCAATCTGCATATTGACCCTGCCTTTAATTTTTCATTTTATCATGGCTACCTGACAGTTTACAATACACAACTGCTCTACCTTCAAAGAACATTGTACCAATCCATGTGTAGTGTAAAAGCGTTACAAACAGTATGCATCCAAGTCCTCAATCCCATCCTTTGTGCTCTTATTGTCATATTTTTGACTTTTACTTATGCCATAATGCACAATGCACTGCCATGGTTTTCTTTAGACATTTGATTATCTTTTAGAGTGGTTAAAAAGGATTAAGTGTGAGTTGCATGTTCCCCCTCATTTTCATCATTTCCTGTGCTATTCGTTTCTTTTGCGTATCCAATTTTTGGACTGGAGTAATTCCTTTGCCTGTACAATTACTTCAACATGTCTTGTGTGAATCTGCAGTGTTTATCTAACCTTTCTTTATTAAAAGGTTTAGTTTTTCTGAAAAGTCTTCATTTTTCCTATTTTTTGAAAGATTTTTTGTTAGGTTAAAGTGGTTTTTCTTTAATTACTTGAAATAGTGTCCTCTAAATTGCATAGTTTCTGACAAGAGTCAACTGTAATCCTTACCCTGTTCCCCTGTATGTCATGTTGACAGCACTTTGAAGGCATGTTTAGGTGTGCCTGTGTGTGTGTGTGTGTGTGTGTGTGTGTGTGTGTGTGTGTGTGTGTGCATGCATTTGATGTTTATCCTGCTTGGTGAGTCTGAGTTTCTTTAATCTGTAGTTTGATGTATTTTGTTACTTTTGGAAATTTCTAAGCCTTCTCCAGATATTGAATCTTCTCTGTTCTTGCTCTTCTCCTTGTGCAATCCCAATTACACATTTGTTGGGACATTTGATCTTATCTCACAGCTCTTGGAAGTCCTGTTCTGTTTCATTTTACTTTTTCTCTTTGTTTTTCAGTTTGAGTAACTTCTATTGACCTATATTCGCTGATCCTTTTTTGTTATATTCATTTTATTGAGATATATTCACATACCACACACTCATACAAAACAAATTGTACATTCGATTGTTCACAGTACCATTACATAGTTGTGCATTCATCACCAAAATCAATCCCTGACACCTTCATTAGCACACACACACAAATAACAAGAATGATAATTAAAGTGAAAAAGAGCAGAGTAAAAAAGAACACTGGGTGCCTTTTTTTGTTTGTTTCCCCCATTTTTCTACTCATCCATCCATAAACTAGACAAAGGGGAGTGTGGTCCTTATGGCTTTCCCAATCCCACTGTCACTCCTCATAAGCTACATCTTTATACCATCATCTTCAAGATTCATGGGTTCTGGGGTGTAGTTTGATAGTTTCAGGTATCTACTGCCAGCTACCCCAATTCATTAGAACCTAAAAATGATTGTCTATATTGTGCATAACAGTGTCCACCAGAGTGACCTCTTGTCTCCTTTTGGAATATCTCTTCCATTGAAGCTTATTTCATTTCCTTTAACTTCCCCCTTTTGGTCAAGAAGATGTTCTCCATCCCACAATGCTGGGTCTATATTCCTCCCCAGGAGTCATATTCCACATTGCCAGGGAGATTCACTCCCCTGGGTGTCTGATCCCACATAGGGGGAGGGCAGTGATTTCACCTTTCAAGTTGGCTTAGCTAGAGAGAGAGGGCCACATCTGAGCAACAAAGAGGCATTCGGGAGGAGGCTCTTAGGCACAATTATAGGCAGGCCTAGCCTCTTCTTTGCAGCAACAGTCTTCCCAAGGGCAAGTCCTATGGTAGAGGGCTCAACCCATCAAACCACCAGTCCCCTATGTCTGTGAGCACATTAGCAACCATTGAGGTGGGGCTGGCCAATACCCCTGCATTCTCCACCAGCTCCTCAAGGGGGCACTGCATATTTTTCCTTGTTTTTTTTTTTTAATTAACTCTTCTTTAAAAAAATCAACTGTATAAAAAATAAAAAAATTAAAAAATTTACAAAAACATACAATAAAAGAACATATCAAACAGACCATAACAAGGGAGTAAGAAAAAGACAACTAACCTAAGATAACTACTTTACTTCCAGCATGTTCCTACTCTACCCCAAGAAAGTAACCTAATATAGCAACATTTCTGTAAACTGCTTCCTATTATACCCATCAGAAATAAACAGACCATAGTCATTCCTGGGCATTCCCAGAATGTTAAATTTACCCACAATAGCTTATCTATTCTTGTTGGATTATTATTCCCCCTTTCTTAATTGTTATCACTAGTTCCCCTACATTCTACATTATAAACCATTTGTTTTACATTTTTCAAAGTTCACATTAGTGGTAGCATATACTATTTCTCTTTTTGTGCCTGGCTTATTTTGCTCAGCATTATGTCTTCAAGATTCATCCATGTTGACATATGTTTCATGACATTGTTCCTTCTTACTGCTGTATAGCATTCCGTCATGTGTATAAATCACATTTTATTTGTCCACTCATCTGTTGAAGGACATCTGGGTTGTTTCCATCTCTTGGCAATTGTGAATATATTCACTGATTCTTTCCATGGCTGAGCTGAAGTTCCAGATGAGCCCATAGAAGGCATTTTTCATCTCTGTCATGTTGAGGGAGAGTGAAGGAGTTGTTTGTTTTTTCCTACATTTCTACTTTCTTGTTGCTGTTTCCATCTTTCCCACTAAAGCCTTTAAGATAATTTATAGTTATTTTAATTTCCCTGTTGGATGGTCTAAAATTTGGATTTGGGATCTGAGTTTAGTTTTGTTGATCACTTTCTCTCTTGATGATGTTTCTTTTATTCTGTCTTTTTTTTTGGTGGTAATATTTGGCCCAAAACCAGCCATATTCTTTAGGATGGTAAAAAGTGAGATGAATACTATTTATGTTTCACAAGTAGCACCCCTCTTCTGCTAGGCCTTTGACATGGGAGCTTGACTCAATCTTAGTAGTTGAGCTGGGTCTGGATTTTGTTTTATTATTTAGATTCAAAATTTCTAATATTTACAAAAACTGTACCGACCAAATAACAACTGCACCTTACTGCTTCTCCTCATCTCTGGGTAGCCTCTAATCTACTTTCTGTCTCTAAAACTTGCTACTTCTAGATATATAACTGGAATCATATATTATGTTTCCTTATGTGCCATTCTTATTTCACAAAATAATGATTTCAAGGTTCATCCATGTTGTAGCTTATATCAGAACTTATAGCTTCTTATGGCTGAATGATATTCCATGGGATGTGTATACAATACCTCAATTATCCATTCACTGTTAATGGACACTTGGGTTGTTTTCACCTCTGGCTACTGTGAATAATACTACTGTGAACACTGGTGCACAAGTATCTGTTTGAGTCCCTGTTTTCAGTTTATCTGAGTATATACCTGTGAATGGAATTGCTGGATCATATGATCATTGTATGTTTAACTTTTTGTGGAATGCAATATTGATTTACACATTGGCCATGCCATTTTACATTCCCATCAATAATGCATGTGGATTCTAATTTCTCCATATCCTCACCAACACATTATTTTCCATTAAAGAGAAACTTAGTGCATATGAAGTGCTGTTTCATTTTTGTTTTCATTTGCATTTCCCTAATGGTTGATGATGTTGAGCATCTTTCCATGAGCCTTCTGGCCATTTATATGCCCTCTTTGGGGAAATACCTTGTTCAAGCCCTTTGTGCAGCATTTTTTCCCAATTCAATTGTATTGAGATATAGTCACATACCCTACAATCATCCACCCATCAACCAATGAACATTTAAACAAAATATATTATATATATGTATATATATAACAATATTATTATAATGATATTTTTCAGCTGTAAAACAAATGAAGTCCTGATACATGTGACAACATGGATAAAACTTGAAGATTTCATGTTGAGTAAAAAATCTAGACATGAAAGGATAAATATTGTATGACTTCAGTGATTAATAATAAATTGAATAATAAAATTTATAGAATAAGAATCTAGAATATAGGTTGCCAGGTGGCAGAGTGGGGAGAGGGAATGGAACATTATGGCTTAAAATGTACACATTTCCTCTTTGGAAAGATGGTAAGGTTTTGGTATGGATGGTGGTGATGTGGTACACATTGTGAACGTAATTAACAGCACTGAAATATATATCTGAATGTGACTAAAAAGGGAAATGTCTGATTTTATACATTGTAATAGAATAAACTTTTAAAAAATTACATGGACCTGCTCTACACAGTGAATCCTAAGTCAAAACATGGTCTACAGTTAATAGTGCAACTTTTAAAATGTGCTATCATCAATTATAACATAAGTTCCACACCAATGAAAGTTGTTAATAATATGGTAGTATATGGGAATCCTGTATTTTATGTAAAATTGTTTTTTAAACTCACAATTTTCTATAAAGAAGGAAAATTGTGACTATCAACTTGGAACTCTGGAAAACATTCAGATCTTTGCTACTACCAAATAAATTCTCAATCAAGAAAATGTTTTAGGAGAATTATATGTACTTTCATTTTAACTTTATGTTGCCACACATCTCTTCCAGTTCCAGTGGTGGTTTTTAAGGGCAGTGTGTGTTCCCAATTTTGGTAACTGTTTTTGGTTGGAGAAAAGCAGATATTTACCAAGGAATTGTTTGTGTCTGAATGATCGTTTCTGGGGATTAAGCACTGTTTCAAAGCACCTGCCTTTGTTTTGTGTAAGCTGGTTGCTTCAGGGTGGAAGAATGGTTAAGTTTTAAAGGATGCTTCTAAAATATGTTGAAAGACAAATGAAGATATTCCTGCCACCTGTGCAAAGTACTACAGTTGATGCTAGCAATAGACATACTGAATTCCTGGGAGAAAAAGCCAGTTGTTTTTGGAATAAAGTATTTGAACAGCTACTGTGCATAAAGGGAAATCTGAGAAGGCACTCAGATGCCCAGGGCAGGCCACATGCTCAGAAAAGAGTTCGTAATATCCTAAGGTTTCACCTTCTGCTGAGCTTGAGACTCAGCACAAGCAGGAAGAGAATAGAACAAGTATTTTGGAGGATGTGGAGGAACTGGAACCCTTGTACATTTTGTATTGTTGCAAAATGCTGCAGACACTGTGGGAAACAGTTTGGTCACCCCTCAAAAAGTTAACCACAGAAATACTATGTGAACCATCAATCGTGTACTAGGTACATACACAAAAAATTTTAAAACAGATATTCAAGCAAATACTCAAAATTGTTCATGGAAGTACTATTCACAAGGGTGAGAAGGTGGAAAAAGAATGAGTGAAAAAAATAAACCTGATGTGTTTTTTTAATCAGTCATTGCCTTTTAAGTACCATATTATATATTTGTTTGTGCGTGTGGATATATGTGCCTGTACATTTTTTTAATCTGAAATCAATATTCTTGTGCTCAGTTTCTCTTGTTATTGCTGTATTTTCATTCTCAAATTTCTACTTCATTTTAACTCAAAATTAATTTTGAATACCATAAATATTATTATATGACATGTAAACTACTCTATTATTATACTTGCTAAAAATCAGATTAAAAATATCCCTAAATCTTTAATTTTATAAAAGGAGTATTATGAATCCAAATGAATTAGTTTGTACTATCATTCCAAATAATTTTGTGCTTGCTTCTATTTTACTAGAGTAGCTTTTCTGAAATTGAATATCCTCATTCTCCTGTTTCAGTTCTTTCCAAAATAAATAATCATTCCATAGTTCTGATGACATTTCTGTCTTTTTTCATTATTGGGAATAATGTATATTTTGTAGCTCTGTCACATAAGGTTAAATTGGTAAGCAAATGAAGGTAAAATTACAATTTAGAGGCAAACATGTACTTTTCTAGATTAGAGCCTAATGCCTATATGAAGACTTGACCAAAAACAAAGGACCTGTCAGAATTATGCTAAATTTTCCTTACATGTTTCTTATAGCAGCCATCATTTTACCAGTGTAGAAGTTTTTCTTAGCATACTGTCTTTTCTTAACAGAAAGTCAGACTGTGTTTAATCTTTGCATAAGTTTCTTCTTTGGGTAAGTTATTGAATTTGGTTGATAATTTTCTCTTGTACTTAGTACCTAAAATTATTTAATAAGATGATGAAGAAAGTACTGAAAATAGGAAGATGCTTCATTTGTTTCTGTGAAAGGAAGAAGTATTTGAAATGATGTAAATATTTGTCTCCAAAGAGGTGTTATAACCAAATATACATTAATGGAAAAAGTGTATATTACTACATTGGAATAATTCATTACAATGGAATTAATTCAATAGAATTTACCTCATCCTCATTTTATACTATATTAATAAATAGCACCATTTAAACATCACACCCTTACTAAAGATATTTGTATGTTAAGCAATAAATAAATTATCCTAGAGTAATTTTTTTCCTGTTATCATGTTATTTTTTACATTGTAATATTTCCAATACAGTGGAAATATGGACATGAAAGTAGGTAAACAGTTTCCATTTTCTTCTGTTTCTTACAACAGCTGTATATATCACATTCTCCACTGACTACCACCTTTAATAAATCTTTTGTTTTTTCCACTCAGCATCCTAAATTTCCCTTTTTTCCTTTCTCTACAACCCTAAATCCAACTCCCTACCATTTGTTTTTACCTATTCATTATCCATTCATTTATTTCCTAACAGCTATCCTTACATCTGGAACATGGCCATCTGAATCAGCATGTGGGACACTAGGTTTCTCATGAGGAAGGAAATCAAATTTACTGCTAACAGATCAAAGTTAAATCTGTTTCACACATATTTGAGGACAATACATATAATAAGGAAGGATCACCGTAAATAATTCATTGTGTCATCAGTAGACATAGATAATACTTTGTCCTCAACTTTGTTTACACTGCTATTTTAGGGTCAGAAACAAAATGAAAAGAGGATTGAGAAAATACATGTCCTTCAACAAAACTTACATAAGCATGCATGGAGTTTGTCTATGGACAATATGTTCCCATCAGAAGATGTAGGAGGTTTATGAAATTGCATAATGAATCATATAATCAGAAACCAGGAAAGATGGGTATGATGGTTAATTTCATGTGTCAACTTCACTAGGTTATAATGTCAATTTGTTTGGTCAAGTAAGCACTGGTCTGATTGTTACTGTGAGGGTAACAGTAACCAGGTTTGACTGGTTACATTTACAGTCAACAAAGGAGATTGCCATCAGCAATGAGAGGAGTCTCCTCTTTGAATCAGTTGGAGGTCTTACAGGGAGACTGAGGATTTCAGCGGTCAGAAAGAATTGTCATCACTCCCTCAGCCAACCCAAGTCCTCTGGGGAATTCAATTATCACATTTATTGGATTGTCCATCTTGCAGCCTGCTCTACAGAATCCAGAATTTACAATCCAATGACTTTGCATGACAATTCTTATAATAAATTTCTTGATATTTATACAATAATATAAATCTGTTTCTCTGGAGATCCCTGGCTACTACAGTGGGATAGAAGGGATAATTATTATCTAACTTATGAGGATTAATTTCTGAGTATAAGGGAAATAATCTATTTGTGCCTTATAATTAGTTTTTGTTTAGGAGTCAATGAAAATGAAAATACATCTATTAAATATATTACCAAGTACACTTGCCTTTGCCATAGTTTACTAAGAAAACATTCTATAATGAATGTTAAATACAAAGTTTGCATGCATTCTTGGAGACTCTGTGGAAGATATTTTTTACCTCTGTGTTCCTTAATCTAAATATCAAGGGGTTAAGCTTGAGGATAACTAAAGTGTAAAACAAGAGGTCATTTTATTAGTATCAATGGAATGACCAGGTTTGGGCTGCACATACATAAATAATAGGGTCCCATGGAGCAAAACCACCACTGTCAGAGGAGAACCAAATGTGGAGAAGCCTGCCCTCACCTGAGCACATCCTCAGGATGGCAGATGTAATGAACATATAGGAGACAAAAACAACAATAACTAAGGGAATGAAAATGATACCAGCACAGACCAAAGTCAGTAGCAGTTAGGAGTGAGTATCTGAGTGAGTTAGCCTGAGGAGAGGCAGGTCTTCACAATAGAAATGATTGATGATATTGGAGTGGCAATCAGAGGGGCAGAATGTGAGGAGGGTATGAAGCAGTGCCACAGGGAAACTGTAGTTATGGGGGGCTGCTAGAAGCTGAATGCAGATTCCTGGGGACATTGTGGACATACACAAGGGCAGGGACAAATGGCTACATATAGATCATAGAAAATAGAAGCAAATAGCAAGCACTTTCACACCATGAAAGTGAGAAATCAGCTTAATTTAGTACCACAGGCTTTGAAAGAGATAATGTTCTGTTTGTATAAGAAATTTCCTAGCATTTGGGTGTAATGACAGAGGCATAACAGAAATTGATAAATGCCAATTGGTTAATGAAGAAGTACATTGGCATATTGAGTCTTACATCTGTCCTAATGACTATGATCAAACCCAGGTTGTCCACTACTGTGCAAAGATAGATGGATGAGATATATACAAAAAGGAGCATCTTCAACTCCTGATGGTCTGTGAGGCCCACAGGAATAAACCCTGTCACCTGGGGCAATTTATCTGAGCCATGTATCTTTCCAGGATGTCTGGGTAAGGAAGAACAGAGGAGAATTAAGCTCAGGTTACCATTTCTATAAATCATGTTTTATATCTTAATATCTTATAAAGAGATTTTGTTGCTAATTTAGGAATTGTTAGCAAACTGGGAGCTTGGAATGGGAAAGAATGAAGAAGGAGATATTTGTGGGAATGAAGTATTGTATCCTCCAAGATCTATTATTATATATGTAAGCTGTGAAACAGTACACATTGCCTTAGTTTCTATCCAAAACTCTTGTATATTAAATTATTTAAAGCTACAACCTGTCATGTTAGAAATGTTTAAGCTATTGTTTTGATAGAAGAAATGTTAACATTAGCAAAAGAGAGCCAAATAAATCTTTGCTGGCATGGCTTGACGGATCTGTCATTCTTCCAGTGCAGACATGAACTCCACATTGTCATAGTGATGAGAAATATATAGTTATAAATATATTTCCATTTTAATAGTTTACCACAGAGAGGTCACTAGGGGTTGTTAGTAATCTTCATAACTATGGTAATATTGCAAAAACTGAAAATGGGGGTCTTTATGGAAGGAAGAAAAAGAAATGCTCTATAGGTATTCATCTCATTTTTTTCTCACTAATCTGATTTGTAAACATAACACAATTATCCCTATTTTACAGATGAGGAAAAGGAGCCTGAAACAGAAATACCTACAACAAGGTCAGACATCTTTTGTAAACTACAAGTGGGTCTCATGCCATCAGTTTCTGACTCAGGACTCCACTCCCCTTATCATTATATTTTCAATACAACCTATTTTTTTTTCTGTTTTGGGGCACCTAAATTATTTCCAAGATTTGCTTGATATAATCCTACACAAATATTTTTATCTCTATGAGTGAACTTACATGATCCAAAGAAAAGAATTCTTATGAAATTTTAAAAGATACTGCAAACTGGAGTAAAATTGATATCTATTTTCTAAGAGTTTTGCATCAATTTGTAAGTTTCTTTGAATTTGTCTTTTATTAAAGTAAAACAGGTTTAAATTTATTTAGTATATTAATTTTTGTTTTCCTACTGTATTTTTATTTAAATATCTTCATACACTTTTTCTTATTTCTTTAGGGAGATTTTTATACTTAAATTTTTCAGTATCCAAATTACACTATGTTTCTATAGATTAATATAGAAATGACAAGCATCAAAAGCACATTTCTTTCCTCTTCCTCCTTCCTTCTCCTTCTTCTTTTCCTTCTTCCACCTCTCCTCCTCCTGCTCCTCCTCCTCCTTTTTCTCCATCTTCTTCTCCCTCTCCTCCCCCTCCCCCACCTCCTCCTCCTCCTCTCCTTCTTCTTCTTTCTTCTTCTTCTTCTTTCCCTCCTCTCTCTCTCTCTCTCTCTCTCTCTCTCTCTCTCTCTTTGAAAATTGGAAGCAAAGATTCCATAAAAAAGAAACAAACAACAACTCATACAATTTGAATTGTAACTCTGGAAATTTCACTGGGGATAAATGTTGTATAAACAAAATAAGAGTATTTGTTCATCACATTTATTTTCTTTAGGGTTTACTAATAGCTGCTGTATACTTACAATAACAATTTATTAAGAAATGTTAATATTATGGTAGTTTTATTTGTTTCAATTAACATGTTTTTTGAGCAACAAATATGACATAAAAAATACCTTTCAAAGAATATTATTCACCATAACTTTATCCTAAATAAATTTTTATACTCCCATCTGAAATCCTAATACAGATTGAGTTTTCATAACTAATGAAAGCAACATAGAAATGAAGAAAATAAGAAACCAGTTGTCCATCATTCCCTAACCTCTACATTGCATCATTGTCCTAAGCATTCTCTAACTTTAAAATTATTATTATTAGTGTTTTCAAAAAAAATTATTGGTGGCATTGCCAATTAGTGTCAGGTTTAGGACTTTCTTTGAAATAAATGTAGGAGTTACATTGCAAAATGCTTACAAATATCTTTCTAAGAAATGTGTATCAAACTCCTCCTAACAGTTACCCAACAACACTGTATGCACAAGGCATTTGGTAAAAGCTCTGAGCATATACTTGTATCCTAGTCACTCTGGATTAGATGGCAAATAAGAAATTGTATTGTCAATTTAGGGTGTAAGGAATGAAAGATGGACTTGTGGGTTTTGTATATTGGTTATAAATTTTTAAAAATCTGTTAGTTTTCTGTTGAATACATTCCAACCATAACACTGGGCTAAAAAAAAATATTGAGGAAGGGGACAGAATATTACATTTCTTTTATCATGGCATAGGAACAGAATATTATCACTGAAACAGAAAACATAGCAAATGTTTATGAATCACAACCTTATTATATTGTGTGAGTGACAATCATGATATTATGTATGTGTGAAGTTAAGTTTCAGATATTAAGTAATTCTAGTATGTATATACTGTGATTAAAAAAGATACTGGCAAATGCATCCAATACATATTGCCAAATGTCCCATCTCTATTTTAGACTTGTTATAAAGTTCCATGACTTTATACCAGACATGGTCTGGTATTGCAAAACCAGATCTATAATTACAGAAAATCTTATAGCAAAGAACCCAGGAGCAGGGTGATATCCCTGGACAACCCATATTACTCTAAATATAATAAAGAGATAATTGTTACCAATGAAGACAATGAAATAAAAATATTTAAGTAGTCAAAAAATATATTTGATTCCCAAATTTATTTTCATTTTGGTTTAAAATGTAAAAATCAGGTTATATGATTAAATAAATAATAATGAGTAGAGGACATTCTACAGAAGGTCATGAAATGCCAAAAGCACCATTTTTATATATAAGAGTTCAGAAACTTTATATAGTGAATCATGCATAAATTCACACATTGGGCTCATTCACTGTAAGTTCATAGGCTTCTAATTCACAGTTGTAATAATCACTGTTAGCATCCCTATGCAATTCATAGCTTAGGCTACACTGCTTCATCATTTTCCTGTCCCTCATATCTCAACTCAAACAAGGGTATAGTACATAGTATAATCAATAAACATGTAATAAAGATCATGTCCAGTGAACTGAGCTTGGCTGCTCAGAATAACAAATTTAATGTAGTAAATTAAGGGTATCCTCTTTTAACATCTGTTGGAAGCAATATAATTTTATTTAACTTTGATTCACTAGTGAATTTATACTAAAAAAATACATGATTCTTATTTTTAGTGGCTCTATGAGTCTCCATACCTAATTAGAATTTTTTATATTTCAGAGAAATAAAAATATTCCAAAGATCTATGTGGCCTTCTTGCTCACTAAAGCATTTATTAAAGCTGCCCATTCTGCAACCAGAGCCATCCATCTAGAATCTTGTCATAAAATAAAAGAGACATACAACAAATACAAACTAAAGGCTTTGTCACAATTTTAGTTTAACTGATCAAAGAGAACTCTTTTTCTGGAATGCCTCACACTTCTACTCACTATGTTGGGGAGTTCAGATGATAATCTTTTGGTTTCCTGATCAATTAATGGAGAGCAGCAGGTTATTAGTCACGGGTTTATTTTAGTAGTTTTTCCTGTCCTCACTGATACCTATATGATAGATGAAGATGTTCCAGTAAAAGAAAGAATGCACAAAGAATTTTATGGATTTTCACACTCCTCTCACATGATGGAGAAAACATCATTGCTTACCAGTGTATTGGTCTCAGAAGAACTGAGTGTAGGTGGAGTTTGTTAGTTTTTTTTTTTTTTTTTGGACTTCTGTTAATCACCATAATGATAACACTCAATGGCCATGGAAAACTAGCAGAGTTTCAAAATCTTACCTAGGCTCACTCAGTTGGTTTGTCATAGATCAAGACTATAGAATAGGGGTTCTATGTTTCATCATTTTCAAGTTCCTTGTTTTTTCACTGCAAACTCATCCCTAAAAATCTCTTCCTGGATCACTGTACTCTAGCATTCAGCAATTTCTAAAATATGTCGATCATGTTCTAGACTCAAGGTCTGTGCTCCAGCAATTGCCTCTGTCCTCTTCCTCTAAATAGTCATAAGGCCTACTCATTATCTGTTACAGTGGTTTGTATACTTGCTTCTTTATTATTCACCTTCCCACTCAAACAGAAGCTCCACAAGGGAAGGAAATGCTTTGTTCAGCATCATGTTCTTGTAATAACATTATTACATGAGCTTGTAAAATTAAGTACACAATATTTTTGAAAGAGTGTAACATGTAAATTTTCATGTAGCCTATGGCCATTTTGCTTAGTAACATATTCTCTTGTTTTGTTTTTTTTTTTTTCATTTTCTCTGTTTCAGGAAGAAAAATTAAACTTAGTCAATTTTCATTAGCAAGCTTGATATTTGTTGTGGCTATTGAACAAATCATTCCTGATATTTTAGAACTCTCTTTATGTAGATGAAGTCTTATGGTTTTATTTAATTTTATCTTCAGTGATCAGTTCACATTATTAGTTAAAATTATCTCAGTAATAAAAATAATCATATCATATTGCTAACAGAGTCCAATGCTCCCTCCACTTCTCTAATGGAGAATTTGTTTCTTCAACATTGTGTTTGTCTCTTTGACTTGTGTGGGTAGAGTTTGCTAGTTTTTTGGACTTTTGTTAATCATCATTTGAAATCTGTGGAGAGTTTGCATTAGGTATGCTTTGAGTCTCACCTCTACTGGGATATGTTTGTTAATCTCACATTCCCTCCTGAGTTGTGGAAAGGGAGTTGCTATGTGAAAACTCTGGGGTTGAGCCCATCTAAACAAAGTAAACATGTAGACTTCTTCATATCTAGGGAAGAAATAAAACACAGAAGATACGGAATTCCTGGAATCCAAAGTCTTTCAGTGAAATCAGTGACATTTCAATAAATCAATAAATAATGCTTTAGATATAGTATAACTGTTATAATCTAACTTTTAACTAGGAAAATCTTTAAAAATAAAATACACATTATTAAAATTGTAAGAAGAATGATCATTTATCCAAGAAACATGTGTTATTTAGATCTCAAATTCTGCCAGCTGACAAAATCTCCATTTGTTTCATGGACTTATGATTGGCAATGCAGAGAAGACCTGCCTGGTACACCTTAGGTTCTCATGAGTGACACTAGAGTCAATAAAATTGTCCCCATTAGGAAGTACAAGTGGATTTTTTTAAGGATTGAGGAAGAGTCAATCATGGGCCAGGGGAAATATTTGTGAGAAAAAACTTCATCAGCAAAGCATATTTTCTGGATACTTATTAGAGAGTTGTCAGAGAATTATTAAACTCAGGGAGACAGTACAATATTTTAAGTCACAGTTACCAGATGTTGCTTGAGTTCTGAATTGTGAGACAAATCTTCCTTACAGTAGAATTTCAAATAATAAACCTGAAAGGATTCATGTGGGAAATAGAAAAATTAGCAGTAGAACTGCATAGCAAAAATAGTTGCAGACTACATTTAGTGACTAATGTTAAAATTAGTGGGCAAGGTCTTATTTGAGACTACCATCATGATTTTGAGATTACTTTTTATATATTATGTCACATAAATATGTATTTTCTACATATTATGGTTTTATTTTGTTTATAATTAAAGCCAATACAACTTTTGTATAAATACCATAGAGGTATATGGAAGACAATTTTTATCCTCTCTTGAGATCCAGTTATGCTCATGTTTACACAACTATACATCAGAGACATTTCATTGTGAGCTTTAAGTTAGCTGTGCTGCTAAAATTTACACTATGGAAATCTGTAGCAACTGCTACATATCAGGGATTTATAGCTTATTTTTCTGAGAGCTTGTTGTGAAACATTTAACAGCACACAAGTGAGCTTCTCCCCTGTGTAATATTTAATATATTATTTTATAAAATGCTTTAATATATTTTATTGTAATGAAAAGTAACCCTCATTACATCTTTCTGGAAGCTAACATAATTATAAGTTTCTGTAAAATATCTCTGTCATTAGATACAATTCTAATGCTGTGACTTGCTATAACAAAATTATGAAAAAATATTTTAACTATTTTTAAAATTACCCAAAGTGGCAGTTACTTAGTATATTCTAAATATATTCTATGATCCGTAGATTAAAGACAAAACAGAAAAGCTTAAATTGGATATGCCAGAATGTTAACAGAAGTTATATTTGGGTGGCATTATGACTGATTTATTTGAAGATCAGGAATCAGAATCCACATTAGATTATACAAAATATCCAAATTAATAATTCACAAGCCATTTAAAGAAGGAGAACATAGCAGCCCATAGACAAGAGGAAATGAAGTTAGAAGAAATTTTGTCTTACTCTTCTAGATTCACGGTTAGTACACAAAGACTTCAAAGCAATCATGATAAAAATGTTTAAAATATTAAAGAGAATTATGTTTTAAGAATGAAATGACAGTATAATTTCAATGATTCCTTGAATAAAAATAGAAAGAAATCATTGATAAATTGAAATACTGTAATTGTTAAGTACAGTAACTGAAAATATTACAATGTCCCTAGATGGGTGCAACAGCAGATTTGAGCTTGTGGAAATAAGAATTAATAGACTTGAAAATAGATGGATAGTGATTATCTAAGCTAAAAACAGAAGGAAAATTGAAGAAAAATGAACAGAGGCTCAAAATTTGTGGGACAGCATCAGGAAAACTAATATAAACCTAATGGAATTTGAGAAGAAAATGATACATGAAAGGGGGACAGAAATAAGTACCAGGGAGAATAATGGTTGAAAACTTCCCAAATTTGGTGAAAAATTTTAATCTATACATTCAAGAACTTCAACAGAAGCCAAGTATTATTAATAGAAAGAGATTCATGCACAGGCACATCATTAAAATATTCATCAAGGAAATAGTATTCAGCATTAAAAGGAAAGGACTTCTAATGTTTACTACAACATGGATGAAATGCACACCCAAAATATAATTTTGCTGAGTGAAAGATGCCAGATACAAAAGAATTCATATTGTATGATTTTGTTTACCTGAAAATTCCAAAAAGCAAATCCATGAGACAGACTGTAGATCAGTGGTTGCCTGGGGCTGTATTTGAGAGTGAGAATTAGCTAGAAATTGTCATGAGGGAACTTTCTGTGGTGAAAGAAATATTTTATAACTGGACCATGGTTATATTTACATGATTCTACATTATTTAAAACCATTGATTTTGTAAACTTACAAATTTAGAACAGCATGATGATATTGCAACTCTACAAAATTACTCAAATGAATTTACCTATAATCCATTTAGCCTACAGTAGGTGAATTTATATGGTATATTAAATTAAACCTAAATAAAACTGTTGAAAGCATCATAAAGTTGCAATGTTGGGATTTTTTTTTTTTTTTTTTTATGTTATGACTAAGTCTCAATTTATCCAGCTGGTATAAAATCTGCAGCTTATTTGTTACCACACACATTCTACAAATACATTAAAATAGCTGAATTTTGTGTAATGAAACTATGAACCAATCAAGATTTTAAGTTTATGCTGTTTTATATAGTGGTTAAGAGTGTGGGCTTTTGAGACAAACTCATGGTTTGAATCCCATTTCTGCCATTATCAGTTGTAAAACTGGCAATTTGCTTAATCTTCCCAAAGATTCAATTATGTTACATGCAAAAATACTTTAAAATGAAAATTTGATTTTAAATAGGGTTAAAAAAAAATAGACATATGATCTTTCAAGTATATAATGCCAATGCTATATTACTTAGAACATTGGCAGACATATAGAGACTTCCTGAAAAGTATAACATCCAGAAATTTAAATCTTTTTCATTTTTACTACTGATTTTAATTCAGTCTTTTGACATAAATCAATATACAAATCAGAAATGGTTTTTTTGTCTCAAAAACTGTAGTTGTAATAGATTATAAAAATAGCTGTTTCTTAACTTCTCGTAATGTTTTACTGTTTTGAAAATTGTGATGATATTTGACATTAGTCTAAGAATTGTTTCAACATTTCCCTTCCACAGATCATGATCTTATTCTTCTTCTTTCCTTAAGGTAATTATGATTGGCCTCTATAGTAAGAAGCATATTCTGATGAGTGTGCCAGAGTCTGCTGGACATTAGAAGCCACAAAATTTCAGGAATTGTTTCTGTTTGATGTGTTGGTTCCTGATTCTTTCTTTCCCTCCAGGTAAACATGCCCAAGTCACATGCCAGAAATAAAATGCTGCATTCTTGTGCTGTATTGCTTGTCACTGTAATATGTTGCTCTTTCAGGAAGTCTTTCTGATTATGTGTGATCCTTAACTGATATTTAAGCTATGAATGCATAGAAAATACATCATAGCACATATATACTATATCTCCTTCATTCATCCCATCTATTCTCTAGCTCATCCTCTTTTTATTTTCTATCTCACCCCATTTTGAGTGGGACTCTGTTTTCATCAGTGATGCCACCTTTGACCATACTGTCTCATATCATACTGTTTGACATGAAATAATATATTTTTAAATTACCAGTATAAGGAAATATTTCTCCCTTCTTCTAAACTCTCAATTCTTCTCTCTACATTTTTTACAGACTGCACCTTTCCATTTACATAGTAATAGGGGTGTCAATACATTAAAAGGTATAGTGATTTTGCAATGTTGCATCTTAATTCCTCTAGGAATTTTCTTTTCTACTTTCTGTTTAATGTGACACCTTTTTAAAGGTGAGTAATGAAGGAAGTTGATAAAACCCAATTCCCCTGATTTCAAGCAGAGAGGAGATATAAACCAGACAGGATTGGGGAATATTTATTGTTGATTTTTTAAAAGAAACTTCTGAAGATTAAGAAACTCAGAAATCTCCTTTTGAATAGTTACAATCATGCCATTTTTAGTTTGAACAGCGCAAAATTTAAAAGCACATAGACTTGATTCAACTTTGTCATTAAACTCTGGGTGTTTTAACATTCTCTCTCTATTTCAGAGTCTAAATGAAGTCAAGTGTTTCTGGAGTATTTTTCACAGTATCAGGTACATGGCTGGTCTGGTGGCTCAAGTATTTGTCAGTAAATTACTTTCAGTAAATAATTATCATCATTTGCCTGCATTGGAAATGTCCAATGTTATTACATGTACATATACAAATTACTAAATTAATTTATTATCACATTTAGTTGAACAGTGTTTACATTGAGAAATAATTGTGTTATTTAACTTACTTGACTTGAAAATTCATCTAAAGGGCTGTCATCAGGATATGATGCATCTGGCTGAATCTAACATATTTCATTGGTCTTATTTGGCCACACAGTTTAATAGTCTTCTAAGTACTGCTTCCTAAATTCAAAGTTTACCATTTGAGGACCATCTTGATAGCTAATAAAATAATTAGTTTGATGGGACAAATATTCATCTTTATCCTGTGGTCACACTTATTCCATGTTTCAATAGAAGACCTAACAAGGAAATAATTCTTCAGGATCCTAAGTAGACTCTATATACAAAAAAGGTATAAAAAACTTACTGGTGACATGATTCATAACATTCTGTGGAATTAAAATTGTATGTGTTCCAAATGTATGTCAAGATGAAAATGTAATTAAACAAATTACAAAATGATGATGAATGTGGAGTTGAAACAAGATGATATACATTAACTCAAAATCTCTGCTTGTACCAAGATAGCTTTCTCCTACTTTTTCACAGTCTAACCAAGGGGAAGAACAGGTCAACACAAAAACTGTACTAAATATGTCAACAGTAAGGAACTATCCAAGACACTCAATTTCCTTTTTCCATGTCTCTGAGTCTAATTTTGTCTTGAATAATTTCATTTATTTTCCAATATAAATAATAGGACCCAAGTTTTGTTGTCTATAACTGAAGAAGCTACTTGTTCTAGTTTGCTAATGCTGCCAGAATGCAAAACACCAGAAATAGATTGGCTTTTATAAAAGGGGGTTTATTTGGTTACAGAGTTACAGTCTTAAGGCCATAAAGTGTCCATCAACAAAGGGTATCTTCACTAGAGGAAGGCCATTGGCATCCGGAAAATCTGTTAGCTGGGAAGGAGTGTCACTGGAATCTCCTCACTCCCAGGTTGCTTTTCAAAATGGCATTCTCCAAAACATTTGCTTCAGCTTCCAATGACCATCTTCAAAATGTCTGTCTCAGCTCCAGCTTGCTATGAGCTCCTTCTGTCTGAGCTTATATAGTGCTCCAGTAAACTAAACAAGGCCCATGCTGGATGGGTGAGGCCACTACTCCATGGAAATTATCCAATCAGAGTTATCACCTATAGTTGGGTGGGTCACATCTCCATGGACACTGACCCAATAGGTTCCAACCCAATCCACACTAATCTGTCTGCCCCCACAAGAATGCATTAAAGAATATGGCTTTCTCTGGGGGACACAATATATACAAACTGGTACATTCCACCCCCTGGACACCAGAAAAACATATTCTTTCCAAATACAAAATACATTCATCCCATCACAAATCACAAAAACTTAAATCAATTTCCATAACAATAGGTAAGTACAAAATCCTATCAAAATCAGTTACAAGCATAGTCTGTCCAAAAGCAAAATTACCCTCTGGCTCTGTACCTGTGAAACTTAGAACAAGTTATCTGTTTCCAATATACAAATGAGGGACAGTCATAGGGTAAACATTCCCATTGCCATAAAGAGAGACTGAAAGGAAAACAGGGTTAAGGGACCAAAACAATTCCTAAAACCCACAGGGAAAACTCCATTAAATTTCAAAGTTTGAGAGTCATTTACCCTTGGGGCTTGAGAGAGTCAGAGTCCAACTTTTTCCAAGGGACTTTGTGGTAGCCCTTTCCTCTCCAAATACTGGAGTGAGTTCTCCAACATATTACACACATTGGGGAGACCACCTTCTTTGCCCCACCCTCCACAAACTTCAGGGCAGCACCGGGATTATCTTCTATCTCTGGGACACATGCTCAACCCCTTCAGAACAGTGGGGTGGCAGCCAGGCTCTCCCCAGTCCCCTGGGAATGTGCTCCACCCCCTTTGAGGCCTGGGGTGGAAAAACTCTACCTGAGAATCAAGGTGGAAGGCCCACCCTCAAACTCTGGGGCAAACTCACCCTTTCTATGCATGTGGGTCACTCTGTTCTCCCAGCCCAAGACCTGTTGACTCCAGACCTAAAACTCCAATGCCCTGTCTTTGAAGAAATTTTTCCTTCAATTTGTTCCTTGCCTGTCTCCTCCAGTCCAGACTGGCAGCATCTCTGTAAAGATCTCACAAAAATTCTGGTGTTTTCTCATGAAGCACACATGGGTCAAAGCTGTTAGACAATAGGACTTTCTGCAAATCTTTTCTGCTTAACTCCTTCTCCAATCTTGGCTTGTACTGAAATGGCAGCTGGTTTCCATGTTTGGTTAAATCCTCATGGGGTGTTATAGCTTTTGGGGTTTCATCCCCTGGAAGCCCAGAATTTTCCAAACCAGCAGTTTCTGGCTCCTTTGTACCCAAGAGTTCATTCTTCAGCTTATCTCTTTCCTCTCACATTTTATTATAAGCTGAAAGGAGAAGGCAGGCTATATCTTCAACTTTTAGTTATGAAATTTCATCAGCCAAGTATCCCACCTCATTGCCTTCAAATTCTTCCTTCCATCCAACACCAGAATTCAATTTTGCCAAATTCTCTGCCACTTTAAAACAAGGATCACCTTTTTTTCCCGTTCACAGTGACACATTCAACATTTCTAGTCAAGTCCTCAACAGAAATATCTTTAGAGTCCATATTTCCACAAACAGTCTCTTCAAAGCCATTTAGGCCTTTGCTATCAAGCTCCTCACAAGTCTTCCAGAACCTTCCCCTTATCCATTTAAAAAGCCATTCCAACATGTTTGGTATTTGCAAACTCAGCAGCACCAGCACCCCACTTCTCTGGTACCAAAATCTGTCTAGTTTGCTAAAGCTGCCAGAATGCAAGACACCTGAAATGGATTAGCCTTTATAAAAGGGGGTTTATTTGGTTACAAAGTTATGGTCTTAAGGCCATAAAGTGTCCATCAACAAAGGGTACCTTCACTGGAGGAAGGCCATTGGCATCTGGAAAACCTCTGTTAGCTGGCAAGGCATATGGCTGGTGTCTGCTTGCTCCCAGGTTGCATTTCAAAATTGTGTTCTCCAAAATGTCTGCATAAGCTTCCAATGACCATCTTCAAAATGACTGTCTCAGCTCCAGCTTACTATGAACTCCTTCTGTCTGAGCTTATATAGTGCTCCAGTAACCTAAACAAGGCCCATGCTGTATGGGTGGTGCCACCACTCCATGGAAATTATCTGATCAGAGTTATCACTTAGAGTTGGGTGGGTCACATCACTGTGGACACTGAACCCATAAGTTCCAGTCCACTCCATACTAATACATCTGCCCCCACAAGATACATTAAAGTATATGGCTTTTTCTGGGGGACATAATATATACAAACGAGCACACTACTCAACCCTATAACCCACTTGTAAGTAAAGTGAACATTTCCATAGAATCCTAATTTGATTGTTCATGTATTTCTTCAGGTCTTGTCTTTGCTATTTCTCAATATCATAATTACCCCTGAAGCTTATTATATATATAATACATTAAACTTTATCTGGTGATTCTAATTTTATGTCTGAGTTATATCCTGGTTACCTCTATGTAACAAGAATTGTAAAATAGATTTTGATGTACACTCACTTATCACAAAATATCCAAAAAACAGAACAAAATTTTAAATGAAAATGTTATTCCTTTTATCACCTGAGGAATGTTCCTGAATACGGTACACTAAATGTCTAAGAATACTACAATCCAGCACATTTTTTTATACCTGCAAAATAAGACTGATACTCACAGAAGGGAGAAATGAAAACCTTTTCAAAATCTGCCAGATTTGTTAATCAAGTAATATCCAGCATGAAAACATGTAATCTGAGGGTGCCCTGTGTCTTTCATAAATACTTATTTCAAAACTGGCTACATGTTTATTCTTGGGCAAATTAGTGAATACCCTATTTGTTTATTAACTGCACAGCTCCAAGTATGTCAATGTATTTTTCTCAATTGATTTTCTTAAAAGTCTAGCCTCTTTTAATTCCCAGGATCAGTTGCAAGTCTATAATTTTGCACTTAACTTTGTCTTTTGGTGACCTAATGGCAACCCACCTCAACCATTTCTTCATTTACTTGTAGAGTTCTAAAATGACATTGATTTAAAGGAAGAACATGGATTTTTCAAGAGTCTCTTTAAGGCAGCCTTCACATCCTTATCCCACAGGCTATAGATTAGGGGATTCAGCATGGGTATCACCAGGGTATAAAGCACTGAAGCCATTTTATCAGTATCTAATGAATGGTTAGTTTGAGATTGTAAATACATGAATAGCAATGTCCAATAGAAAACTATGACTGCCATTATATGTGAAGCACAGGTAGAAATGGCTTTTTTCCTTCCTTCTGATGAATGCATCCTTAGAATTGATAATACAATGTTGAGATGGGTTACTAAAACTACAGTAATGGAGAAAGACAAATTTGTAGCTGAAGCAATAAATACTACTGTTTCTGGGAAGTAAGTATCAGAGCAGGATATGGCTAACAGAGGAACATTATCACAGTAAAAGTGATTGATTACATTGGAAGAGCAATAAGACTTGGAGAATACTCAAGATGAAACCATAATAGCTGTAGAAAAGCTATAGACATATGTGAGAGATACTAGCAGAAAGCAGACCCATCGAGCTACCACCACCATGTAGAGCAGGGAATTACAAATGGCTACATAGCAGTTATAGGCCATCACAGCTAGCATGAAAATCTCAGCCACAATGAAAAGCAGGAAACCACCCAATTGGGTGGCACATTCATAATAGTAGGTGTTTTTCTTCTTTACCAAGAAATTAATCAGCATTTTAGGGGCAATTATGATAGAATTGCCAAGATTGATGATAGCCAAATGTGGAAGGAAAAAGTACATAGGGGTTTGAAGGTGAGAGTCAACACTGATGAGGGTGATGATGCTCAGATTAGCTGTTACTGTCAGCCCATAGATCACCAGAAAGACAAGAAAGAGGGAAATCTGAAGCTCTGGACACTCTGAGACACCAATGAGAATAAACTCAGTCACCCAGGTGAAGTTTTCAGGGGCCATGTAGAAGTTTGGAAAATCATCTGTTTGGACAAGAAAACAAGTAGTTACTAACTTAAAGAAATTATTTTCTAGGGCTGTATTTATATGGCAGGGAAAACTCCTAGTATCAGATATCTTTAAATTATGCAATAGTTTAACTCATTTATTAAACTCAAGCTGCTAAAGTTGATAAATGTTCCAATCATTTTGGAAAAGATAAGCTAATTATGAATATGATCCATCTTAATGCATCATATGGGAAATATTTATTTCCTCACAATCTTATAAAATGATGACTGTGTTATTAGTTTGCAAACATTGAAGCCACATTCAATTTCTTATGTCTCTTGCATTGAGTGGAAAAGACTTGAGGAATAATATGTGGCTCCATATGATTTCTTAGCTTGAGATTTCTTGCTGTATCTCAATAATAGTTAATTCTACCCACAATTCCTCTTCATTTTCTTTATTTTATCTAGATATACTTTAACTTATTAATTCTATCATCCATGTATTCACTTTTTTCTCATTTTCCATTTTATGTACACAGACAAGAATACTTGGAAGTATATCCTATTCTTCTGGTTACTTCTTTTACAACTTTTTTAAAAATGATATCTCTGAAATTTTATCATTTCTGTAATTTTTTCCCAGCCTGATTTATTGTATATTACTTCCTTTTCCTTCTTTGCCATGATTTTTTTTCCCTTCTGGTTACACCTTATATTTTTTCAACTGTATATTATTTTTAAACACTTTTTATTATAGAATTTCATATTGTTATTTTTTAAATTTATAAAACATATCTGACCTTAATGTGTGTATCTTAATTTTTAAACTTTAATATTTTTCATATTTTAATTATAGTAAACATTATTTTATAGTGTTTCTATAATACATACATAAATATATACATGCCAAAATCATTGTGTTATTAAAATATACCCCAATACTTTCATAGAGTTCTTTATTTTAAAGATGGTCACCTGAACCTAACTAGAGTCTCTTGCCAGCATAATTTATAGTTCCAGGGTTTCCAAAGAAGTCTTCTTATTCTTTCATATTTATATATTTGTAGCTAAATTCCAGTGAGCTGAGACTTCATCATAAATGCCTGAAGTTTAAAAACACAGTGTTGTTTTCATTTTCTCTTCTTCTAGAAAGAATAGAATAGAAAGAAAACTAGAAAAGATTCTGAAATAGGAAAAACAATGAAATGAGAGCATAAAAAGAATCAGACAAGTGAGACCAAAATAACTCCTAAATCTGTTGAGTATCTGATACCAATTTGGTTCTGACAGCAAACATCATTCTCACTGTTGATTTCTTTGAATCATGCTCTTTATTTATTTACCAAGTATTGTGGAATTCTTACTCAATGCCAGGCAATGTGCAAGCTTCAGATAAATCACTTTTCCCTCATGTCATTGATCTTCAGTTCCATAGATGGGGGAAAACAAAAATCTGGTAAAGAAACATGAAAACAACATATTTGCATATTGTGATGGATTAAAAAAATGAATCAAAAAAGAATATACATTGTTATAACCTGAAAAAATAATTTTACTTAAAATATTAAGAGATGGCTTTTCTGAGAGGCTAACAGTTGAAATAAAACCTGAAGGATTAGAAGGAACCATCTATATAATAAATCTAAGGGAGAACAGTCTAGGATTCCAAGCAGGGGTACATTTTTTAAAAATGCTCTCTGTTAGAAAAGAACTTAGTTTTGTTGTTTTTAAGGGGTGACATAATGGAGGCATGTGTAATTGGGTTATGTGGGAACTTGAATATTAGAAGAAAGAGATAATGTGTTCATAACAAATATTTTATATTATTCTACATGAATTGCAAGTCATTGAGAAGTCTTAAATTTGGTGAATTTAAGTTTAAAAAAATATTTATCTATTTGTTTTGAAGTTGATGAATTGTAGAATTAGAAAGTTGTAGAGGTAGGGCATGAGTCAATTTAAAGCAATGAGTCAAGAAGTCATGACTGGAGGAAGGGCAAGATGGTGGCATAGAGGATTGTGCAATTTAGTTAGTCCCCAGGTGCAACCAATAAATCACCAGGAACAACTTGTAAATAATCTGGAACAACTGTTGTGGGGCAAACATGACTGTTCATACATTGCATACCAACCTGGATTGGGTGGAATGGTTGAGCTATCAGCTTATAAACTGCTAGTAAAAACTGTAGAATCATGTTGGGAGCCCCCTCCTCCCATGGCAGACTGAGCTGCAAAACCTCACTGTGGGAGAAAGCAGCATTCCCAGAGTGAGTGAATATAGTGCAACCTAGCTTAAATGGGGGTTTTAATTAACAAATGTGGACTGCTGAGTACAAGCTACAAACATAGACAAATTCTTAATAAGCAGCAAAGTACCCTGAGGCTGCTCCCAGTGGAGAGGTGGTGTGGTTGACAGAAAAAAAAAATAATTAAAAAAAAAGGGGCATTTAGAGATGACTTAACTTAGAGAGTTGGAAAGTGTCTGTACCCCAAAAAGGGAGCCCAAAAGGCCAGTGCTCTCTCTGACTGATGGGTGAAACTGGGAGGCCACAGACTGGCTCTGACAGGGGGTTTTCTTTCCCTTTTTCTCTCTCTCAACCTGAGTGGCTCAGTGGAGAAAGCCCCAGGCATTTTCTATTTGCAGTGCTCTGATCCAGACAGGGGTGAAGGGTGTAGTTAACAGAGTCAGAGAGACAAAGGATGAATTCAAATGCAGAAGATAACTCCCTAGGGGGTGTATCTCCTCTAAGAGGAAGGAGGTGGGGGCCCAGCTCTAGTGCTTTCCCTCCCTTCAGAACTCAGACCCCAGGGCCTGGGGGAAAACAATCAAACCAGAAACAACTTAAGCTGAGAATTAAAGGGGACACCCCCTTTACACCAGTGGGGAGTGGCAGGCTGACAGGCACCAACTTCTGGGCAGGTTAAGAAAGGCCAAACAGCTAGAAGCCTCACAGGAAGTTTTGTCAACTAAGACACACCCTCAAGGAAACTTGACACTGAACATAGACCCATTCTGAGACCTGACCCCATTCTGGTCTGGGAATATATGATTGGGGTAGCCAAGGAAACCACATGCCTAGACAACAGAAAACTACAAAGTACACTAGGAAAAATGAAGATATGGCCCAGTCAAAGGAATGAACTTACACCTCATTTAAGACACATTTGAGATATTGTTTCACTTTAATGAAACAATCAAATATTTTCAAATAAATATGCTAAATCAACTCAAAGACCAAGGCAATGAGTTTAGGGAAGATATGGCAAAAGAGATGAAGTCAGTAAAGAAAACACTGGGCAGACATGAGGTAGAAAATGAAAGTTTGAAAAAAACAATTGGCACAATCTATGGAAGTGAAAAGTGCAACACAAGAGATGAAAAACACAATGGAGATATACAACAGCAGATCTCAAGAGGCAGAAGAAAATATTCAGGAACTTGAGAACAAGACAGCTGAAATTCTCCACACACACACACACACACACACACACACACAAACAGATATGGAAATGAATGGAAAAATGTAACCAATGTCTCAGGGAATTGAGTGAAAACATGGGGCCTGTGAATGTACATGTCATGGGTGTGCCAGAAGGAGAAGAGAAGGGAAAAGGGGCAGAAGCAATAATGGAGGAAATAATCAATGAAAATTCCCCATCTCCTATGAGAGACAAAATTACAGATCCAAGAAGCACAGCATACCCCAACAGAATAGATCTGAATAGGCCTATGCCAAGACACTTAATAATCAGATTATCAAATTACAAAGACAAAGAGAGAATCCTGAAAGCAGCAAAAGAAAAGCAGTCCATCAAATACAAGGGAAGCTTGTTAAGATTATGTGCAGATTTCTCAGTGGAAACCATGGAGGGAGGAAGGAAGTGTTGTGATATATGTAAGATACTGAAAAAGAAATACCACCAACCAAGAATCCTATATGTGGCAAAACTGTCCTTCAAATATGAGAGAGAGTTTAAAATATTCTCTGACAGACCATGAGAAAGTTTGTGAACAAGATGCCTTCTCTACAGGAAATACTAAAAGGAGAACTACAGACGGATAGGAAAATACAGAAATGAGAGGTTTGAAACACAATTTTGGGTGATGGTAGCACAGCAATGTAAGCACACTGAACAAAGATGAGTGGAGTATGCTTGAAAGAGGAAGGTTAGGAGCATGGGGGACAGCAGAAGGAAAAAGGAAAGACAAAGACTGAACTGTATAACTCAGTGAAACCTAGAGTGCTAAAAAATTGTGATAAAATGTACAAATATTATTTTTACATGAGGAAGAACAAATGAATGTCAACCATGCAAGGTGTTAAAAATAGGGTAGTTGAGCCAGTTTGAATGTATTGTGTCTCCCAAATGCCATTATCTTTGATGTAATCTTGTGTGGGCAGATGTTATCAGTGTTGATTAGATTCTAATTCTTTGAGTGTTTCTGTGGAGATATGCCCCACCCAGCTGTGGGTGATGACTCTGATTGGATAATTTCCGTGGAGGTATTGCTCCACCCATTTGGGGTGGGCCTTGATCAGTGGAGCCATATAAATGAATTGATGGGCTGAGGGAACTCAGTGCAGCTGTGAGTAACATTTTGAAGAGGAGCTACAACCCAGAGGGACACTTTGAAGGAAGCACAGGAGCTGCAGATGAGAGACAGTTTGAAGATGGCCATTGAAAGCAGACGCTTGCTCTGGAGAAGCTGAGAGAAGACAAATAACCCAAGTGTAACTAAAAGTGACATTTTTGAGGAACTGCAGCCTAGAGAGGAACGTGTTGGGAGAAAGCAAACAAGAACATTGGTATTGGGGAAAAATACAATCAATGCAAATTAGATACTATAGTTGGCTTTTATAAAAGGGGGTTTATTTGGTTACAAAGTTACAGTCTTAAGGTCATAAGGTGTCCAAGGTAACACATCAGCAATCGGGTACCTTCACTGGAGGATGGCCAATGGTGTCCAGAAATCCTCTGTTAGCTGGGAAGGCACATGGCTGGCGTCTGCTCCAAAGTTCTGGTTTCAAAATGGCTTTCTCCCAGGACATTCCTCTCTAGGCTTCAGTTCCTCAACAATGTCACTCTTAGTTGCTCTTGGGGTGTTTTTCCTCTCACAGCTTCTCTGGAGCAAAAGTCTGCTTTCAACAGCTGTCTTTAAACTGTCCCATCATCTGCAGCTCCTCTCTCAGTTCCTGTGCATTCTTCAAAGTGTCCCTCTTGGCTGTAGCTCCTCTTCAAAATGTCACTCACAGCTGCACTGAGTTCCTGCTGTTAAGTCAGCTCATTTATGTGGCTCCACTGATCAACTTAGACCCACCCCAAATGGGTGGAACACCACCACCATGGAAATTATCCAATCAGAGTCACCAGCCACTACTGGGTGGGGCACATTCCAAAGAAACACTCAAGGAATTTCAATCTAATCAACACTGATAACATCTGCCCACACAAGGTTAAATCAAAGATAACGGCATTTGGGGGACACAATATATTCAAACTGGCACAGTAGTTAACAGAAAGATTGTATTATGCTCCCTTTAATGTAAAAAAGGCAATATACCAAAGCTAAATGCTTATAAGAAGGGGGCATAAGGTATGGCTATGGGACAATTGGCATTGGTGATGTTGTCTGACTTTTTTACTGCACTTTAGTTTAATTCTATTTTTCATTTTTAGCTGCCATTTTTTTTTCTTTCTTTTTCTTTTTCTTTTGCCTCTCTTTCTTCTTTGACTCTTCCTTTTTCTTTGTGGAAGAAATGGAGATGTCCTTATATAGATAGTGTTGATGGTGGTGAATGCATAAATACATGATTAAAGAGGGAAACATTATTTACTTAAGATGGAATGTATGGTGTGTAAACAAAACTGTCTTAAAATGGGTTTATTAAGAAAAGTTGAGAGCACTATATTTATTGAAATGTCAGATGCATAAGGACAAATATTGTTTTGTCTCACTAATATGAACTAATTATAATATGTAAACTCATAGACATGAAGTATAGGTTACCAGATATAGAATGAGGCTGAAGAATGGGAGCAGTTACATATTATAAGCAGAATATTTATGTAGATTGAACTTA
Organism: Choloepus didactylus; assembly: GCF_015220235.1. Taxonomy (NCBI): domain Eukaryota; kingdom Metazoa; phylum Chordata; class Mammalia; order Pilosa; family Megalonychidae; genus Choloepus; species Choloepus didactylus. The sequence goes on from NC_051322.1 coordinate 82,773,826, forward strand.
AGTGTTTGGAAATAGACAGAGGTGATGGTAGCACATTATTGTGACAATAACTTACAGTACTGACTGGTGTGTGAATGTGGTGGAAAGCAAAAGCTTAGGGTCACATATGTCACCAGAAGGAAAGTTGGAGGTTAAAAGATGGGAATGTATGAAACAGTGAATCTTGTGTTGGACAATGTCTGTGATTAACTGTACAAATATTGGAAATTTATTTCATGAACTAGAACAAATGTATGACACTATAACTAGAAGTTAATAATGGAAGGATATATAGGTAAAAATATATATATTATAAACCATGTACTACAGTTAGTAGTATTTTAACACTCTTTCATCAACAGTAACAAATGTACTATACCAATACTATGAGTCAATAATAGAGGGGGCTATGAGCGGTATGGGAGAATTTGAGTTTTCTTTTTTGTTTTTATTTCTTTTCTGGGGTAATGAAAATTTTCTAAAAATTGAAAAATAAAATTAATTGTGGTGATAGATGCACAACTGTGTAATGGTGCCATGGGCAATTGATTGTGCACTTTGGTTCATTGTATGGTATGTGAACAATCTCAATAAAATTGAATTTTTTTTTTTAATAAAAGAAGTCATGGCAGAATTCCTGGTCAAATATAATGTTAGGATGGAAGAAAGTGAAGGAGCTAGAGATAGAGAAAAGGAACATTTGACAAACATTTGGGAACAGAAAAATGATGACCTACTGTACAAAATTAATATAATGATTTATATGAGACATATATGACAGAACAATGGATGGAGGTGGATGTGTTTTGCAACTGGGTGAATGGTCATAACAATTTTTAAATATTAAAGAAAGTGATTTAAGGTAGTGTGGCAGGTTCAATTGTGTATCCAAATTTGAACATGTTCTTTGTCTTATTCCCCATTCTGGTGGTTGTTAACCCATTATAAATAAAATCTCTTCAGGATGTTACTATACTTATGGTATAGACCAAATGCATCAGGTTGGGCTTTAATCTTGGTTACTAGAGTCCCTTGTAAACAAAATGAAATTCAGACAGAGAGTGAAAGACAAGTGGAAGAGAAAAAGACAGAAGTCATTGGAACTGGAGAAAAAAAAAGAGGACATCACCATGTGTATCGCCACATGACAGAAAAGCCAGGGACCAAGGATCACCAGAAGCAGCCACCGAACTTTGAACTTCCCCTAGCCTCAAAACTGAGAGGCAATAAATTTCCATTTTTTAAACCAGTCCATGTATGGGTTGTTTTAGCAGTCAGGTAGCTAATACAGTTAGGGTTGATCAAAATGAGATTTTAAACATGCTAAGCTTTAGGTGCTTATCAGACATTTAAGTAATCATTTAGACAAGCTAATATTTAGGTCTGGAACACAATGATGTGGTTGGGATACAGATAATTGAGAAACATCAACCTAAATGTTGATACATTTTTTCAACTATATTGTTTTCTTTTTCTTTGTAATTTGTAACACAACATTTATATGTTACTTAAATCTGCAGCACTTTCCACTGAAGATCAACCCTGTGTTTTTGAAATTCTAGCATTCCCTTCTATCCCAAAACATCAGGTGGTACTTCTGTATTCCCTCTCATGCACTTTCTTATTTTGCCTTTTCTGTACTTGAAGTTTCTAATATTCTGTCTTCAGCCTTCAGTCTCTCCTTTCCCTCTCTTGGCAACCTTTTCAATTATCAGCCAGTATGAATGTTTCCAAATTGTACTGGTCCACTCTTTTCTTGAAATCTAGTATGTTGCTGGTTTGATACCTTTATTTGAAAATCCAGTAATAAGACTTTTAAAACACCATTTTAAATCACAACCATAATATTTATTTTCTAATTTTTCTTTCAAAGCTCTATTTTGGATTATTTTCCAATTTCTATAAATTCCCTTTTCATGACTTTACTCTTCTGTATCTAATGCATCCCCCTCATCTACTTCCTTATGTCAAGTCTTCCTTAATATTGCCAGTGTTTATCATAATATCCTTTCCAGTCTCCATGTCTCAATTATCTTATAGTGGCTTATAGGCAAATGGTAGTAATTAAAGAGTTTTGAGTAAGTTAAATATATACTCTGTGCTATTCTTTAAAATAATTGAATTATGTTTTACTCTCATTTTCAACACATTCCTTTTTCAGGTCCTTGTCACATTTTTTTGTCATACTAACACACCAGGCATGTGTTGAACATACACTTTCATCTCTGGTCCTCCATGTACTTCCTCATATGATTTTCCTGTGACTTCTCCATTTTATGTGAGAAGTGGCATCTTATATGAAAGAAATTTGCCCACCAATTTGTAATAGTGGCCCTATGTGATCAGAAACAGAAATTAGCATCAAATGGGGCTAACAAACTTAAATTTGTAGTATTTGATGGTGGCAATCTTTACCCTTCTTTAGGTTATGTTCCTGTTATGAAGAATAAAGAGTAATTGAGAGACTAGAAATATTGGTGAGTTGGCTCTAAATTCGTACCAGTTGTTTATGGCTAGAGAATAATCATGATATCCTAAAAACATATTTTCCAAATATTTTCCATGTATTTAGAATTTTCTTATATTATGAAATGACAAAGGAGAATAACCAGGATGTAAAATTATTTCTGAACTTCCTATTTTAGGTCCATTGTTCTAAGGGAAACCAGGAAACAAATATTACTTCCTGTGTTTTATTTTCCACTTTAGATTATTGTAGAAGTTGTGTCCCATCACACCAGAAATCTAGATTTAAGCAGCTTTTTAATGTCCTGCTCCTGCTCATGCAGTGTCTCTCCTCAAATGGAGATTGTTCTTTTAGATATCTCCCCAACTAAAATGTGTGGGGATTTATTTTGCTTGGAAATAGATGGTCTACCTAAACATGTTCCAAAATTACAATGTTTTATGCTTCTACATGTATTTGATTTTATACTATCAGATTTAATAGATAATTTTCTTGAGAGAATTTATGACCTAGGGTTATATTCTCAAAATATTGGCATCAGTAGTTAGCAGTTTTGTATCTAATTTAACTTCACAGGTTATCCTGTGAAATATGCAAATTTATTTTAGTTATCACTGTAAAAATACTATGATACAAAGAATCTCAGTGTGAAAAATCCACTGATTTATTGATGATATAATTGCTTTAAGTGCACAAAGACATGATGCCCATTCTAATTTGGAGACATAAATGTCATATTTCACACCCTGTATTCTCAACATAGTTATAAATCTTGGAAAAAACTTAGTTGAAACATTATATTATTTGATTATACTTAATATCCAGTGCCTTCCAAAAAGAAGCTAGGTGGTTCATTTTAAGCTTCAAGGTTTAGGTTTTTTAATGCCCATTATACAGAAAGAAGATCTAAGGGACACAGCGATTAAGTGTATCTCCCAAAGCAGCTCATTTTGCTCCAGGGATTGATTTCTGTAACAATTGAATGTTGAAGAACTAGGATACAAATATCTGGAAGTCAAATTAATGTGAATTATATCTATTTAGTTACACAGTGATTCTCCTGTAAATTATATTTTCATTATGCCACTTTCTGTTGCTGGATTTTTCTCCCTTTTTTCCTCAAGGAATATGGTCATTCTTTAAAGGTGTGTGGTGAATTAGAGGTTAAAAGGAGGATGGATCCTGGAAAGAACAACCCTCATGCAACAAAATTATCTTTCTCTCTCTTTTTTTTAACTCTTGTATAGGTGTTGTGTAAAAAAGTAGAAGGTAACTACTGGGAGAAAGTCAAATAGTGTTAAAAGCAAAACTCTTTTCCTAGGTTAGAATATATCTTCAGATTTCCAGATATAGATAGTTTTTATAAACACTGAAGCTTATGTGCATGTGATGGGTAATGGGATTATATAAAGGCAATTCTCTTCTGTGGAGCTTACATACTCTGCAGCAAAACTTCCTTTCTTCAGTGTCATAACATTGTCCCCTATTGACCTTAAATTTAAAGATGCAAGTTGAGCTATATGACACAATGCCATTTATCTACAATAGAAATGTATGTACATGGGACAGAAACAAACATTTAGTAAGATTCACATTAACTATATCAGGGTATAGTAGAAGTTGTGGATAAAGGAATAAAGTGAAAAGAGAATCAAATAAATATAAAAAGACATGGACTTTGCTAGGTCCATGGATGATGATATGCCATGAAAAGAGGTAGAGAATTATACTAAACCTCTCTACCAAGGTCCAAATAACAGTTGGAAAGAAATATATTTTCATTAGACAGATAATACACTTCAGAACTGTTATGCAAATACATGTGTTATTAAACTATGTAAACAAAAACCTTCATAAGAGTATTATTCAGTATGGCAAAATACTGTAATCAAATTAAATCTACATGTCAGAGATGTATTAAAGTATATATATGTATATATTTCATAAAATGTAGGCTTTAAAATTTGGTTTATAGGTATTACATAGAAATTTAGGGCAACCTTCTGAGAAGAAAATAAAGATAATAAAAGGTTACCTTAGAATGGTTTCTTGAAAAAATATATTAAAGTATAATTTATATATAATAAATTGCAAAGACTGTAAGTGTGCATGGGTGAGATTTGCCTGAATCAAGAGAGCATTTCCATCACCCCAGAAAGTCCCCTGATCTTTCTTTACAGTGAAATCCCACATCAGATCCCAGACCACAATTGATAAAATTTCTCTCATCAGATTAATTTTACCTATCCTAAACATGATATAAGTAGAATAAAATCATATGTTTTTGTTGCTTTTTTGCTTGACTTAATGCTATTTAAATTTATCCATGCTGTTGGTCACATTAATAATTGATTCCATTTTGTTGCTGAGTAGATTTGATTTTATGTCTATACCACATTTTTAAAATATATTTTTCAATGTATAGGTGGTTGTAATATTTGAAGTTCAGATTATTATTAATGAAGCTATCATGTACATTAATGCATGAGTATTTTTCTGCACAATGCTTTCATTCCTCTTGGGTAAGATTCAAGGAGCTTATTCCTAAAGCATCTGGTAGACATATGGTAACATTATTAGAAACTGCCAGATTGTTTTCTGAAGTGGCTGTATCATTTCCCACTCCAGCCAACAATGTCTGATGATTCCAGAAGCAGCATATAGCAGTCAGTATTTGGTAATATCATTATTTAAAATTTTATCTAATCTGCTGAGTAGAAAGTGATGTTTCATTGTTACTGTAATGGCATTTCTCTGATGATACAAGATGCCAGAGCTTTTTTTTATGAGTTTGGATTGGCCATTTGAATTTTTTTTTCAGAAATCCATCTTTACAAATCTTTTGTCTATTTTTATTTGTCTTTATTTTTGTTATAGATTTGTAGGGATATTTATATAAAATCTGGATATGATTCAGTTGCTTTGGCTTCTTAGCTGATAATCAGTTGAACATACATATGTCTCTGAATTTAGATGCAATAATTCTGTTCAATTGATCTATTTATCTATCTTTATACAATATTGCCCCACCTTCATTGCTATATATTTATAGTAAGTCTTGAATAATCATTGTAAATCCTTCAACTTTTTTCCTTTACAAGTTTGTTTTGGCCATACTTGATGTTTTGTATCTACTGTGTGGAAGCAGACCTCAAGTCAGACATAGGAGGGACTTGTTTGTACACCATGAAATTGAGTCTGCTCTAAGGAGAATCACACATAGTAGAAGTTACATTTTATTATTAAACCCTAATTTAAAATTGAATCTCCTTAAAAGTTGTAGCTTGGCCTCAACCCTATATGTGAAATTAATGATGAACCACATAGAAACTTTAGATAAGCCTGTTCTTGACCCCACCAAGTTCTAATATCCTGAAGCCAGAATGGCTTCCTCTTCCAAAAGGAAAATTTGGATTCTTTGAGAAAATCCCTTCAAGTCAATAAAGAAGCTATGATATTCAGAGAGGAAATTCATTATTCAGCTCATGCAGGAAATCAAACTTGAGGACTTTTAGAAATAACTGATGGCTGAGTTTATGCAATATAGTCATAAGGTCCTTTTGTAACTGTTGCATTTTAAGTATTAACACAAGTATAATCTGGTTTGTTAGCTGAAAGCTTTTGGTTCAACAAGTCATTAGTTGCATATAGGGTGAAAATAAATAATCAAAAGAAATCTTAAGGGTCTAATTTGGGGAAGAATTTTATGTATGTACAAATAAAGGATTTGCACATAGGTTGACAACATTCTTTTGGAACTATTCATCACTATAATTATGAAGAGAAATTGTGCTTTGTGTCTGTTGCAGACAATGGCACTGTTGAGTAAAATCTGGAATATTTTAGATTCTATGCAGAAAAAAAGTTGATGTTTGAGGACCATTCATGTTGTAACTGTGATATCAGATAGCTAACATCACATACCTATTGCTGTCATACTGCAGTTTTATCATCATGCACAACAAAAATGATATGTCAGTAAATGTTTGCACCCTATGAGGGAAAATGAAAAAAGCAAAGCACTACTTGAAAAAACATCACAATTCACAGCACAGTTTTCTCAAATTGTTTTGTATATATGTAAAAACTTACCCAACAGTGGATTGTTAGACAATGGAAGAGCCCTTATACATTTATTTGAGAAATAAAAATGATTAGCATATCAGATTAAAAGAAGGCTCTTTATTATGGTATTCATTTTTAAATAGTGGCAAAAAGAAAACAAAAATGTAAACAACCAAAGGTCTATCAATCAAGGAATGGTCAAATACCAATTGATTGGTCTGTACTCTATACTTAATGCTGTTATTAAAAATGAAAAACAAAAAATAATTATTGACTAAAGGTTGATAATGAGTCCTCAAGTAACTAAAGCCAGTTGTAGGAAAATTGAGGAATTATGTGGTTATAAAGCACATTCTATATGGATAATACTGGAGAATGCTATCAATATTTTTTAAATTTACTTGTGGATTGTGAAAAATGATGGGATTGGTCAAATTTTAGAAAGAAAAAAATAGATGACCAGGGGAGTGCATGAAGATCCAGGAGCGCTCCACCGTGGGTCACCTCCATTATTGGGGATGTAGTGTGGGGGACCTGTCTTTCAGCAGAGCCCACCAGCCCATCATGTCTACCATCACAGGGGGTTCTCTATCTGATGTTCCTGAGAGACCCCAAACTTTCCCCAAATTGAAGCTGCAGTCAATTGTTTTCCCACAAAGAATCTGTGGTGGCACAAGGCAATGGGCTCCTGGCAGTAACAGGAAAACTGACACTGTGAACAGGCTGAACTGGAACCCTGCTAGAAGAGAAGGGCAAGCAGATAATGGTGGGACCCCAACCAAAGCTGAAGAAGAGTGAACATGTCCAATGTCCCAGGAAGAAGAGGAGGAGTTGTGGGTATTGCCACATTCCCTGCAAAGGCACCACCCATGTAAAAGATGAATATAAGATCTGGGATGGGTGTTGGGAGATCATCACACATGCCTTCCTTTCAGGCTTGCTTCAAGAGCATCTTCTGCATCCATATAGAAACTGGCAGCATCTGGACCCATCTGCTTGTGATGTTACTTTTTTTGGGAATCTTGACCATGTTTAGACAAATGCGCATTTCAGGACCTCTCTACAGAAGAAGATGGTTTAGGAGATGTTCTTTTTGGATGCAGTGCTCTGCCTTAGTTTCTCCTGGCTCTTTCATACCATCTATTGTCATTCAGAGAAAGTCTCTTGGACTTTTTTTCTGAAGTGGACTACTCTGGGATGGCTCTACTTACGGGAAACTTTGTTCTCTGCTACTTTTATTCCTTCTTCTGCTTCTCATAGCCAAGGCTCATCTACCTTTCCATCATCTTCTGTGTCCTGGGAATTTCTTCCACCACTGTGGTGCACTGGGAGCTGTTGGCCACCACTAAGCACCAGCAGACAAGAGCAGGAGTGGTCTGGGACTTGGCTTGAGTGGTGGTGTGCCCACCTTGCATGTTACTGTTGCTGAGGGCTTTGCCAATGCAACTGCCAGGAGCAGATGACAGGATCTTCCTCATGGCTGTAATGTACATCACTGCAGCTTCCCTTTATGCTACTTGAATCCCTGGGTGCTTCTGTCCTGGAAAGTTTGACATATGGTTCCAGTCTCATTAGATTTTCCATGTCCTGGTGGGGGCAGCTGCATTTGTAAACTTCTACAGGATATCCAAACTTCAGGAATTCTGCTATGTCTAGAAGGTGGCTGTACTGATGACTCCCTTCTCTGAGCTTCCCACCAGAGGGGTGGTGAGGAACTTCCCAAGTGCTTTAAAAATAACTTATTTGCTGAAGTGAGAGGAGGAATCTAAGTTGTCTGTTTCTAGAAGAAAACTGTTAGAGAATTTTGTACATTGGAGCATCAGCCCAGTTTCACAGTCACTGGGCAATAAACTTTCCATTTCCATTTACCCAGCTGGAGAGGAAGGGGAAGGTCCAACTCAGCCATCCCCCTCCCCACAAGACAACTAACATCCACTGAAAGTGACTTTGAATCTCATGGTGAGATTTTGCTCCTCCTGAAATCATTTTGGGAGAAATTAATATACTGTGACTCTTCAGAAATCCAGTTTCTGAAAGAAAATATCCCTCCTTTATCCCCATCCTTACTTTGTAACCTGGCTTATAACAGGTCATCCATTTTTGTAGCACACTTTTTAAAAATTATTATAAATAGGTCCTATCTTTCTAGAACCTGTGTCTGCATACACAATGGCAAGAACAAAGTCACCAAATTTTACATAGCCTGGTTAATCATGGAAGTATGGCCAAGCTTCAAATAACCTCAGTTTTAATTTTTTTTCTTGGCAGAGTAATGTAAAATTAAAATGGGAAAAGGTATTTAGTAATTAAAACTAAGCTTTAAAAAGAAACCTGCTATCATTGCTGTGTATCCTGATGCAAAGCTGTGATGATAATATGAGAAAGTACTGAAAAAAAAAAAAAAACAGAGGACCAAAATATTAAATCAGCACTGTATAATATAAAACATAAATGGGAAAAGATAATACTTAATATTAAACTTTAAAAAGAACCTGCTATTATTGCTACATATCTTGATACAAAGGCTATGATGTCAATAAAAGAAAGAACATGCAAAAAATGCATGACCAAAGTGTTAAATCTGTACTATATAAAATAAAACATAACTGTAGAAAATTAAATTGATTCATGACATTAAATATCCTTGGGACAGGAGTTGAAGCTAATACGATAAACAGAATGGATTTTACTGGAAAATGCAATTTTGTATTTTTTATTATATTCAATTTATTTTTCCAACAAAGTAAAATCCAGTACATTAAAAAAGGGAGAAAATTAAGCAAAGAATATGTCTGGGATCAAGAAACCATAGTTTGCATTTTGATTTAATTCCTTATAATTTTCACTTCTAGTTTTGGTTGCAAGCATGATATGTTAAGTCCATATCTTTTAAAAATCAGGGAAATGCCTACTCAAATGAATGTTGTAAGGAGGCAGTTTATTTGCTGAGTGAGTTTGTGATGTTAAGGATGCACAGGGTCCATGCAAGGTATTGTCTTTGTGTTTACAAGTTCAAGAAAGAAACAAAGACTTGAAAAAGCCACCCTTAACCCTTGAGTGTATCAGTTATCTTTAATCTTTGTTATCACTTCCTGAGATTATAAATATATAGATACCACCCTGTATAGATAGCCAGGTAAATCACTTAATCTTGAGTTTGCTAACCATAAATCAGCTTGTTTTTCAGGAGGCTCATATTAGACCATTGGGAGCCCTAGTGTAACTATCCAGCTGATTTTGACTGTGTATTTAAAAAAAAGCACAGAAAAGAATGTAGTAATGGGAGAGCAGGGAGGTTTTGTTAAGAATCTGTTTCTGTTTTTAGTTAGGCCTCCTGGCTGTCTAACACTGCCTCTTTGCAGTCATCACAAGTAGGAGTGAAGAGAACAAGTGTTTGAGAGCATGTGGAGGAATTGAAACCCTTGTATATTTTGTATTATTGCAAAATGGTGCAGATGCTATGAGAAAAAAAAATTTGGTTACCTAAAAAAAAAAGTTAAACATAGAATTACCATGTGACCCACAAATCCTTTATTAGGTAGATACTCAAAAGAATTGAAAACCGGGTTTCAAACAAACACTTGTACAAAATTCCTCATGGAGGTTTTCAGAAGAGCCAAAGGAAAAAAATAGTGGGAAAAAATCCATCCAATATATTATTTATATTAGTATTTGCCTATTTAGTTCATATTATATTTTTTGTGTGTATATATATACATATATTTATGCATATTTTTATTTTAAATCAATGTTCTGGAGCTCAGCTTTCTTTTTTTTTGGCTGTAATGATGTCTCAAATCCCTAGATCACATTAATTTGAGTATTGTTTTACATACTCTAAATATGTTTATGAAAGCTATATATAGTATGATGCGACACAATAGGATAGGATAGGCAAGACACACATAGAATTCTATTATGATTCTTTGTTAACAATCAAATTAAAACTTAATATCTGATTTTATTTATAAATTATGATTCCAAATGAATTATTTCATGCTCATTTCTGTTTTACTAGAGTAGCTGTTCTGAAATTGAATATTCTAATTCCTCAAACTGTTTCATTTCTTTCCAAAAAATGTAATCATTCTATATTTCTGATGATGTTTCTTAGTTCATTATTGAGAATAATGTATATTTTGTAGCTCTGCCACATAAGACTTAATTTATAAGAAAATGGAGGTAAAATTCCAATTTAGATGTAAAAAATTGTACTTTTCTTGATTAGAGGCCCAGTTCCTATTTGGAGACTGGACCCAAACAGGACTGTCACCATTATGCTAAAAGTTACTTACCTGTTTGTTATAGGAGCCACCCTATTTGCCATATTACAAGTATGTGTAGGCATACTGACTTTAGCAAGTCAAAGAAGAAAGTCAGACTGGTATAATCCTTGATTAAGTTTCATCTTTGTATAGTTTATTGAACTTGGTTGAGAATTTTCTCTTGTATTTAGTACCTTTAATTATTTGACTAGAATGAAGAAAGTAATGAAAATAGGAAAATGCTTGGTTTGTTTGCTTATGTGAAAGGAAGAAGAATTTGAAATCATACAAGTATTTGTACCCAAAGTTGTGTTGTACCTAAATGTAAATTAATGGTAACTGTATATATTAATATAGTTGAAAATTTCAGTAGAATTATTTCATCCTCCATTTATCTATGGCAACATTTTCACATAGAGCTTTTTCTAAAGCTATTTGAACATTGTGCAATAAAAAAATTGCAGAGTAATTTTTCCTGTTGACATGCTATTCTTTATGAATGCTATATTCCTAATACACTGAAAATATGGATATGAAAATGTCAACATTTTCCATTTCTCCTGGTTCTTACAATAGTTTGTATAATTCATATTCTCCATGAACTATCACCTTTAATAAATCTTTTGGTCATTCCAATCAAATATCCTAAATTTCCTTTTTTACCTTCTCTCTACAATCCTAATCCAAACACCCTGTTTACTTTTCCCCCCTTTCATTATCCATTTATTTCCTTCCAACAGCTATTTCTATGTCTGGAATATGGCCATAAGGATCAGCATGTGGGACACAAAGTTACACATAAGGAAGGAAATCATACATGTAGCTTACAAATCACAGTTACCAAGTCTGCTTCACACATAGGTGAAGACAGCATAGAAAATAAAGAAGGATCACCACAGTAGAAATGACTGATAACAGGACAAAGAAAATGTTTCATTGTGTAAGAAAGGAATAAGTTTCGTTTTCACATAGAGACAGCATGGAATAAGGGAAATGGAGGCAAAACCAGTTTAAACAAGCCCCAGACAAAGAGAAGAGAGAATCTGCCTGATGTAAAGAGACATGAGGTAGTATCAGAGGCAGAACTCACAGCAAAAAAATAAAAATTTGGGGGGGGATTGGCTAATCAGTTCAAAATCTCAATAATGAGCTAGTTGGCTCTCTGGGATTGGCTGTACAAATTAAAATCTCAAAAGATGAATTAGTTAGTGTTCTCAAATAGGCTGTAACCTCTGTAGTACCCAGTCAATGGGGAAACAGGGGAGGGACTTGCGAATTAGGAGTAGGAGATTTAAACATCGCCATTCTCTTCCTCGGGCGCGCCAGCCTTCTGCGTGTTTGGCTGGACGCCCCATCTTGCAAGATCGTAAATAAATTCTTTTCTCCTCCAGAACCGAGAGAGCATTTATTCCCTTACAGGTACCACTTTATTTCCGACAATTGTGCCTTAAGAAGAAAAAGATAACTCAGTCTCCAGTTTGTTTGCACTTTGTTATTTTAAGACTAGAAAGCAAAATGAAAAGAAGATTGAGAAAATCCTTATCTTTAAACAAAACTTACGTAAGCATACATAGTTCATTGATGAGCAATACATCTCCCATCACAGAATTAATGAAGTTCTATGAAATCAAATAATAAATCATAAAATCACAATCAAGGAATGATATGTGTCAACTTGGCTATGTAATGATGGCCAGATGTTCAGTCAAGCAAACAAGTATGAATGATACTGTGAACTTAAATCACTAGTCAGTTGATTAAGCCTCTTTTACTTTCTTAGGCTGTTCAAAGCAGATACCATGAAATGGGTTGGCTTAAACAATGGAAAGTTATTAGCTTACAGTTTGAGGTAAGGAAAATGTCCAAATCAAGCATGGTAAAGGCAATACTCTCTTCCTAAGACCAGCTAAGAGTGATCCTTGTCTCCTCTGCCACATGTCAAGGCAGATGGCAGTGTCTGCTGGTCTCTAACTTCTCTCAGCATTTTGGAGCTGTGTCTTTTTCTCTTTGTCTTAATTTTATTCTCAAAATGACTCCAGTAAGAAGATTAAGACCCATTGTGATTAAGGTGGTTCTTACCATAATTGAAGTAGCCTCATCAAAACATCATAAGTAAAATGGGTCCACAACTGCAGGAATGGATTAAATTTAACAACATGTTTTCCTGTGTAGATATATCTTCCAACTACCACAGCAACTATGCAAGATTACATCTACAATCAAAAAGGACATTGCCTTCAGCAATGAAAGGAAACTCCTTATCTAATCAGTTGGAGGCCTTAAAGTGAGAATGGGTTATGTCAGCCATCAGAAAGAAGAATTTCTATCTCTACTTCAGAAGCTCACTATTCTGGGGAAATTAACATCACCTGCATTGGTCTTACCAACTTGTGGCCCATCTTTACAGAATTTAGATTTTAGGCAATTCTTACAATAAATCTCTTAATATTTTTACAGTAATGTAAATCTCCTGTAAGTCTATTTCTTTGGAGAACCATGAATAAAACAGTGGGGATGAAGAGATATTTAATTATCATATAACTTATAAAGATTAGTTTCTGAGTTTCTGAATATAAGCAAAATGATTTAACTGTTCCTTATAATTAGGTTTTGTTTTGTAGTCCAAGATAATGAAATTGTATCCATTAAATAATTCAGATACATTTGCATTTGCTATATTTCATTAGGAAGATATTCTATGATGAATATCAAATATGAATTTTGCATGCATTTTTAAAGACCCTGTGGAAGGCATTTTTTACCTCTTTGTTCCTTAAGCTATAGACCAAGGGATTAAACATGGGGATAATTAAAGTATAAAACACAGAGGACATTTTATCAGAATCAAAAGAGTGACCAGATTTAGGCTGCACATACATAAATAATAGGATTCCATAGAACACCACTACCACTGTCAGATGAGAAGCTCATGTGGTGAATGCTTTTTTCCTACCTTCAGGTGAATTCATTTGAAATATGGTAATCAGGATCAGCACATATGATACTAGAACCACAAGGAGGGAGGAAATCATATTAAATGCTGAAAATATTATAATCAACAATTCTATTTCTCTTGCATTTGAGCACAGCATGGGTAACAAAGGGATATCATCACAGTAAAAATGACTGATGATATTAGAACCACAGAAGGTCAATGTAAAAATCTTAATGGTGAACATCAGAGACACAAAGGTGCTATAGAGGTAGGGGATAGCCACAAGCATGTGGCAAAGTCTCCGAGTCATGATAACACTATAGAGCAAAGGACTACAGATGGCCACATAGCAGTCATAGGCCATGGCTGACAACATGAAAAATTCACTGATAATGAACAAAAGGAAAAAGGCCAACTGTGTGGCACTGGCATAATAGGAAATATTTTGCTCCACAACAAAATTTACTAGCATCTTGGGACAAATAACAGTAGAATTGCCAAGATCAATGAAAGCCAGTTATCTGATAAGGAAATACATAGGGGTGTGGAGGTGGGAGTCCACCTTGGTCAGGATGATCATGCCCAGGTTGCCCATCACTGTGACCATGTAGATGAGGAAAAAGACCCCAAAAAGGGGGCCCTGCTGCTCAGGGTGACTTGTGACTTCCAGTAGAATGAGTTCAGGCAGCACTGTCAGATTGTGTTGGCCCATTTTATCCAGTTATCTCTTCTGGGAAGAAACAGAAGCATTATTATTTGTTTTCCTGTAATATTATATAATCTTAGTATCTTTAGACCAAATGGAGAATATATCTTCATGTATAAAAAATGATCACCACATCTTATTTTGGATGTAAAATAACTTTTTCCCAAAACTGAGGGATCCATATGAAAAACCATTTGCACTGATTAAACATTGATTAAACTCTAAATAGAACCTACACTATTTGGTGCATAGCTGTGGATATCACAAATGTAGAAATATTGAATTCTTTGTCTATACAGTGAAATCACAGTTTTTCTTTAGTATACTTGAATATTTGCATGAGATTAGTTGTGGCATTTTGGTATTATGTATGAAAGATTCACACAACATGAAGCTAATGAAACAAATTTTAGGACATGACAAATGCTTTGGACTTGGCCTTAACAATATGATCACACAGTTATTGGCCTCTGTATGTGTTGTGAAACCATGATGACCATAATCATTATCAATGAAATCCACCTTCTCTTTCCATTCTGTCTTCTGCTTCATTGCACTTCTCCAATGTAAAGTTGCACTCTATTGTCTAGAGGTGTTTCTGGGGTCAAAGTAAGTAGGAATTGAGTTAATAATTCACATGAGGTTCAGTGAATGAGTCTATATGGTTGAAATCAATGACATGTTTCATTAAATGACATGTGTTTTTTTCTGGTGTGGAAAGGATTCTAAAACACTCCTACTACTTATTAAATGGAGATGTTTCTCTAATCTAATCAATAAAAATATTATTTAAGGATTTTTAAAATTATGTTACCATTATAGTTTCTTCATATCTCAAACATGTTTTATTTGTTTTTCTTTTGAAATAAACTTTCATGCTATTGTCCAAATTTGTACTTTGAGTTTCCAGGCCCAAAGAGTTAGACCTATGCTTGCAAAAAATTAATGGTTTATATCAATATTAACTTGTCTGACTAATTTATTATGCCCATTTTGTCTCATATAATACTGTAAAAATGATAATATCTATGAGATTTTTTATTTATTTGTGAATTTAGTACCTCATATTTAGAAAGCTCTAGTTGTATTACTAGAACTTTAAAATGAAGATCTTATAGAGTATTTCACTGTGAGTTTCAAATATTTCCATGAAAATCCTGCTATATTCATTTAATAAAGTTTTATAATAAAAATTCGTAGTCAAAATTGAAGCTGATCTGATTGAAGCAAGTGAAGCACCTTTAACTATGTCCAATTAGATTCCCTTCTAAAAGCCTCTCACATTCAGTGTCCCCTCAAAGATAACCTAGGTTTCTGATTGCAAGATTTGTCAATTGAGTAATTTTAAAGAGTTTAAAATATCCAGTCACATAAAATACAAAGTAGAATTACTGTAATGTAATGGAATCTCCAGATTTAGCATGCACAACTGTTATAGTGTTTGTAAATATTGGACCAATTGCAGCCAGGGTCACCACCATTTGGCAGTTGTCAAATAAGACTTTCAGTGCTGTGATGGATAGATCTTTCAAGAGAGGTGCAGCAAATCTAGTAACCTTGGGAGAGAGGGCAATTCTTGAAATTGGGGGCCACTTCCTTTCCTTCTTCCTACATAAGATTTTCTCTGTTCTCTATTGAGCCACATTCTCCTCTCCAGGTTCTTCCTCCTCCCAAATATACAAATTCTAAGCCTATTTCCATTTGGAAACTTTTTCTGAATCTTGCTGTTCCAGGTGTCTGCTATCTTAGGATTTTACTTTACAGGAGTATATGTACTGGATTGAGGAAAGGAGTTCAATATTCCAATACTGATTTCAAAACATTAATGTCTTCAATATTTTTCTAAGAATTATTCTAGTATTTATTAGTCTGTATCTATTTTCATTCTCAGTTACGGTCTCCCTTTTAAGATATCTGAGTTCTTCCATTCTGTCCATTCCTTTGGTATAGAAAAGAATATGCCATATCAGTTCTTTAACTTCTTAATGTGTACATTTTAATACTTTCATTTAGTAGAAACTATGGGAACACAAAGGACACAGAAGTATGCAAAGATATGATTGATATTTCAATCTTTAGATATGGTGGTATGAGTTAGAAATAATTTTTGTTTTTAGGGATTTTCTGTTAATCCATAAATTATAAGAAAAGCATGCTGTTTATTTATCAGTCTACTCAATCCATTTGTAATGCCTACTCTGAATTATCAGACCTAGTAGTAAATTACCCAGTAGATAAAACACACACCAATCAAAAACAGCAACAAAAGCTTCAATTTTTCATAAGAAATGCTTATATGAAACATAGTCCCAGTTTATGAAATATTGCATGGGAAATACTTGTACTAAAAGAATATTTGTTATTAATCAAATATTACTTGGGACATACACTAAAAATATTTGCTGTTTATCTGAAATGAAAATGAAAATGGGTGTCCTTTATTTTATCTGACAATTTACCTTAATGGACTATATTAGATGACATCTCTGATGGAATTTTCAGATTTTTGTAACTTCTTCTTCACTTGCAGTATCCAACATCCCTGAATCAGGAAACATAAATCAAATTGATCTGTGCCATATGATCAGTTCATAGGATTTAATGCTTTAGAAGTACTATCCTACTCCCAGGCATCCCCAAGTAACAAAGGAGATAAAGAATATCTTTGATGTACTTGAGCAAATCAGCTGTCAGTAATCAGTGGAGTATCTATAGTCAGAAGCAATGAGTAAGAAGAAATTCTAAGATCCAAGTGATCATCAGAATCAAAGACCATTCTTATCAACCTTTAATGTAGAGTCAATTTTCTTCTCTCAAATTATGTTTCTTTTCCTTCAGTGGGAAGAATTTATGGATTCCCTCCCCTTTTGTCATGTTCCCTGAGGAAGTAGTGTGTAATTAATTAACTATACTGAACTCATCAGAGAGATTTAAAAAAAAAATTGTCTTAATGTGCATGCTAATTATCTGTGATTTCCTACATATTCCCCAGTGAGAAAAGGTAAGTGAAATTAAAGAAAAGTAGCAAAACATAAATAATCTATACATTTCCATGGAGACCTACATATGTAAACTAGTAATTCACTTACAGTCAAAGACTGAAGTGGTGATGGAAAAAAAAAGTATGTCTGGTAAATAGAGTAAAACTGGAAAAATTAAGTCATGATGAAATATTAAATGATATAATTATTACATAGGATTTTCTCTTGGATTTTGTTGTTTAATAACAAGTGAGTAGTGGGTTCTGTGTTATAAATTACTGTGTTATAAATTAATACACACAAGTGAAATTGATATTACTATTCATAATTCAGTGTTAACACCAAGGACAGGTAAATTATGTTATTTTTCTGAAGTCACACAGTAAACAATCAATGGATTTTAAATTATAGCCTGATCTTTCCTGGTCCACATGTCTCATGAGTGGTATATATTCCTTTTCCTTTAATATGGCAAACACATAACAACATAATAACAATAAATACCTCAACTATAGTATTTCAAAACTGAGATCCTGTCCCTACTAAATAATGTTCATCCATGTTGTCTTTAATTTGCTTTATACTATTATATCAGTTAAATATACCTCCTACTAATGGACATTTGTATTTGGAGATTTTTGATAAACATACTGTATCATACTCATATAAGTATATTTGTTTAAATGTTTACTAATTTCTCTTTATTTTATATCAAACAGTGGAATTACAGAATCAAGGTTAAAAGTATATAAAACTTTATTAAAGGATGAACTTAAGATGGTGGCTAGGTGAGACAAGGCAAAAAAACACCTCCATGAAAAATACTAGATAAAAACCAGAAAGTGACCCAGAACACCACTTCCAGCAATGCACCAGCTGTACAAGGTCTGCTGAAACCACTGGGACCATGCACTTGGTGAAACCAGGAGTCTGCATTCTGAAATGAGTGAGTAAGCTGGCTGCAAGTCCTGCAGTTGTGCTGCAGTGTGGAAAACTGTGGGTTGGTGTTTGGAGACAGACTAGTTGTTTAAAAACAAACAAACCCAGGAGTGACTGCAGATATGGCAGTGAGAACCACACAGTGAAGCACTGCAGGAGCAGACTGTAGCCAATGCCTTGGTTTCTGGCATGGAGGATAGACCTCCCCTTACATGTTGCTGATTGTCCCAGGGCTAGAAGGACAGAAGGGAGAGCCAAAAAGAGAAAGAAACCACACCCCTTGCAGCTGGCTTCCCAGCATGCTGGTGACACTCCTGCCTGGGGCCAGACCCACAGCCCAGAGCCATGCCAGGAAACCCAGTGTGATGGGGAGTGTACCCCATGGCACCACACACATGCCACAATATTGGCCATGGACAGTGGCCTTGGGTGCACCCACAGCTAGTTGTCCTGGAGCTGGGAAGGCAGAGCTGTGTGAAAAGGTGAGGGTTGAGATGCCCCATTCAGCCATTTTTGCATCAGTCTGGGAGTGCCCCTGCATGGCTGAGTGGCCCAGGTCTTCCCTTGAGGGAAGTTGTACACTTCTGATGTAGCACAACCTTCCCTCAGCAGAGGTCCTGGTAGATCACAGCTATCAAGCAAAGCAAATGCCAAGAGGCCAAAAACAACAGAAAATCTTAAAGCATTTGATAAAGCCAGATGATATGGAGAACCCAATCCCAAACACCCAAATCAAATGATCATAAGAGACGCAGTACTTGGTGCAATTAATCAAAGGACTACAGTCAAAGAATGAGAGCATGGCACAGGATATAAAGGACATGAAGAAGAACATTGCACAGGATATAAAGGACATAAAGAAGACCCTAGAAGAGCATTAAGAAGAAATTGCAGGAGTAAAAAAGTAGAAGATCTTGTGGAAATAAAAGAAACTTGTCCAAATTAAAAAGACCTGGATACTCATAATACAAGATTAGAGGAAGTTGAAAAATGACTCAGTGTTCTAGAGGACCACAGAACAGAAAATGAAAGAACAAAAGAAAGAATGGAGAAAAAAATTGAAAAAATCAAAATGGATCTCAGGGATATGATAAATAAAATAAAACATCCAAATTTAAGACTCATTGGTGTCCCAGAAGGGGAAGAGAAGGGTAAAGGTCTAGAAAGAGTATTCAAAGAAATTGTTGGGGAAAACATTCCAAACCTTCTATACAATATAAATACATAAAGCATAAATATCCAGCAAACTCCAAATAGAAGAAATCCAAGTAAACCCACTACAAGACATATTCTGATCAGACTCTCAAATACTGAAGAGAAGGAGCAAGTTCCGAAAGCAGCAAAAGAAAAGCAATTCACCACATACAAAGGAAACAACATGAACCTAAATAGTGACTACTCAGTGGCCACCATGGAGGTGAGAAGGCAGTGGCATGACATATTTAAAATTCTGAGGGAGAAAAATTTCCAACCAAGAATACTTTATCCAGCAAAACTCTCCTTCAAATTTGAGGGAGAGCTTAAATTTTTCACAGTCAAATGCTGAGATATTTTGCTGATAAAAGACCTACCCTACTTCAGAAATTAAAGGGAGCCCTATTGACAATGAAACAAAGAAAGGAGAGAGAGATATAGAGAATTTTAACAGACATATATAGAACCTTACATCCCAAATCACCAGGACACATTTTTCTCTAGTGATCAAGGATCTTTCTCCAGAATAGACCAAATGCTGGGACATAAAACAAGCCTCAATAATTAAACAAACAAACAAAAATGAATATATTCAAAGTACATTCTCTGACCACAGTGGAATACAAATAGAAGTCAATAATTTTTGATTTGTAACTCCACTATTTACTTCCTACAGGATATAAAATACATGAACTCTAATGACAAATCAGTGGTTTTGGACTCAATGTAAAATATGTAATTTTTGACAAAAACTATAAAGGCAGGAGAATGGAGGAGTATAGGAACATAGTTTATGGGTCCTATTGAACTTAAGTTGGTATCAAAGAAAACCAAGATTGTTATGGATTTAAGGGGTTAAATTTAAACCCCACAGTAAACACAAAGAAATTATCGGAGAATATGACCACAGAGATGAAAAGTAGAGTATGGGTTATGAGAAGTGGGGGAAGGGGCAATGGGGAGTTAAGAAATGAGTGTAGGGTTGCTGTTTGAGGTGAAGTGAAATTTCTAGGAATGGAGGGTGGAAAGGTGATAGCATTACAACATTCTAAATATGATTAATCCCACTAATGGAATGCTAGGAAGGGGGTGGAATGGGAAGATTTAGGCTGTATATATGTTTCCACAATTGAAAAAAAAAAAAAAAGACAGTGTAAATAGATGACAATTGAATGCCAAGGATGATTCTGGATGGGATGTGATGATGGAGGACAGGAAGTTCAAAGGACACAGTTGGGACATAATTAAAAAAAAAGGAAATATAGAATGTAAGCTTTGTATCAATGTTGAATTTCTTGAACTTCTTAGCTGTGCTTAATGAGATTGCATAAATCTTGTTCATGGGAACTGAAAAGCTATATTAATCAGCAAAAATTACATGCAAAAGCAAATGTGAATTATAGTGTTTGTTCAAGGATGTGTGCACCTTGCTCTCATATGTTCAGAAGACAGAGCAACAGATGATGGAAGATAGGAAAGAAGGGAGGGAGGGAAAGCATGTTAAAGTTGATGGATCAGGGTATTGGGGGAGGGGGTCAGGGTATGCTGTGTATGGGGTTTGTATTGTGTTTGCAACTGTTCCTGTAACTGAATTTATTTCAAAATAAAATTAAAAAAAAGGAAAGGAAAAAAACTTTATTAAAAACTGCTAGCTTTCAAAGTTTATTGTAACATTTAACATTCCAACAATTAAGTGTGAGAGTCCAACTTGCTCCTTATAATCACCAATTTTTGATTCAGAGAGGCTTTGTTTTTTTCTTTTTCTTTAATTGGATATTTAAATTGGTTTAAAGTGGTAGCACATTGTGATTATACATACATTTGCCTGATGATTAATGTTGATGAATGCTTTTGCATGTAATTTTTGCTGATTAATATAGCTTTTATTTTAAAGTGTCTAAATCTTATGTCCATTTCTAATTGGGCTGATTTTACTTTTAACTTAATTTTTGTATATTTATATAGGTTCTTGATATAACTTCTCATCAAATGCTTACATTGTGAATATATAAGCATACCTCAGAAATATTATGGGTTCCATTCTAGACAACCACAATAAAGCAAATATTTCAATAAAGTGAGTCACTTGTTTTTTTTTTTTTTTTGGTTTTCCAATGAATTTAAAACTTATATTTACACTATCATGTAGTACATTAAGTTGTGTAAGAGTAATCTATTCAAAAAAAAGAAAAACAGTTTACAGACATTAAAGTATTTTATTATTTGAAACGCTAACCATCTTCTGAGCCTTCAGGGAGTCATAACTTTTTTGCAAGGGACCTGTCTGGCCCTATACTGGTGACTGCTGGCTAATCATGATGGTTGTTGTTGAATGTTAGGGTGGATGTGGCAATTTCTTAAATGCAGTAACAATAAAGTTTGATGCACTTATTAAGTCCTCATGAAATGTTTCTCTGTAACATGATAATGTTTGATAATATTTTATTCACAGTGGAACTCCTTTAAAAATTGGAGTCATCTTCACAAACTCTTCTGCTGCTTTATCAACTAAGTTCATGTACTATTCCAAATCCTTCATTGTCATTTCAACAATGTTCTCAGTATCTTGACCATTGTAGGTTCCATCTCAAGAAACTACTTTCTTTTTGTTCATCCATTCATAAGAAACAACTCCTCATCCATTAAAGTTTTGCCTAAGATTTTAGCAACTCAGTCAAATCCTCAGGCTACACTTCTAATTCTAGTTCTCTTGTTATTTCCACCACATCCATAGTTAAATCCTCCACTGAAGTCTTGACCCCTCAATGCCATCATGAGCTTGGAATCAAGCTTCCTCCAAACTCCTGTTAATGTCGACATTTTAATCTCTTCCCATGAATGACAAATGTTCTTCATGGCATCTAGAATGGTGAATCCTTTCCAGAAAGTTTTTAATTTACTTTGGTCAGACCCATCAGAGCAGTCACAATCTATGGCAGTTATATCCTCATGAAAGGTATTTCTTAATAAGACTTGAAATTAAAATGACTCTTTGATATATGGGCTGCAGAATGGATGTTTGGTCACACAATGATTGGTCTGTGTATATATTATGAAAATATGATGACCATAACCATGATCAATGAAGGACACCTTCTCTTTTGTGCTGGTTTGGATGTATTATGTCCACCATATTCTTTGATGCAATCTTGTGGGGGTAAATGTATTAATGTTGATTAGTTTGGAATCTTTAGATTGGGTGGTTTCCATGGAGATGTGACTCACCCAACTGTGGGTAATACCTTTGATTAGATTGTTTCCATGGAGGTGTGGCTCCACCCATTTAACATGGGTTTTCATTAGATTACTGGAGCACTATATAAGCTCAGACAGAGAGAGCATGCTGCTGCAGTCAAGAGAGACAATTTGAAGATGGCCATTGAAAGTAGACTTTTGCTTCTCCAGAGTTTGCCTGGGAGAAACTAAGAGAATACCCCCATATGCCTAGAGAGAAACATCCTGGGAGAATACCATTTTGAAATACAACCCATAAGCAAAGGAAGAAGATGCCAGCCATGTGTCTTCCCAGACAACAGAAGTGTTCCAGATGCCATTGGCCATTCTTCTATGAAGGTACCCTATTGCTGATGCCTTAGCTTAGACACTTTTAAGGCCTTAAGACTACAACCTTGTAACAAGATAAACCACCTTTATAAAAGCCAATCAATTTCTGATATTTTGCAAAATGGGAGCATTAGCAAACCAGAACACTTTCCATTCTGTCTTCTGCTCCATTGTACTTCTCCAATGTAAGCTTGCACTGTCATGTCTGGAGGCATTTCTGGGGTCCAAGCAAGTGGGAGTTGAGTTCATAATAATTCATATGAGGATTAGTCATTGTACCTATATTGTTGAAATCAATGACATGTTTTCTTAAATGACATGTTCTTGTGTGAATTGGCTTCTAAAACACTCCTATTACCTAGTAGACTGAGTTGTGTCTATAGTGTAATTTATAAAAATATTTAAGGATGTTATTAATTATGAGACCATTATAGTTTCTTCATATCTGAAATTTGTTTTTATTTTTCCTTTGAAATAAATATTCACATTTATGCTTGAACTTGTACTTATAACATTATGCCATTTCATTACATATCCCATGATTTGAATAAGCTTCCAGGCCCATAAGATATAGACCAATGCTTGCTAAAAATCTATGGTTTAAATCAACATTAAAATATCTGGCTAATTTATTATGCCTGTTACATCCCATATAATGCTGTGGAATGACATGCTCTACAAATCATTTTAAATATTTATGTGTGTTTTTAGGGTATCATATATTACAATCTATCAATTTATTTCTATAACTTTATAATGAAAACTTTATAAAGTATAGCACTGTGATTTTCAAATAGTTTAATGGCAATTCCTTCAGTTTTCCTTTCATAAAGTTTAACAAGGAAAATCAGTAAATAATCAAAATTGATTTAAGCTAGTGAAGCAACTTTAGACTAATCCACTTACATTCTCTTTTAAACTCTTCTAAATTCAGTGTCCCCACAATGAAAATCTATGTTTGTGCAAGCATGATTTTTCAATTGGACAAGAAAATAGAGTTTAAAGTGTCCAGTCACATAAAAATGCAGGATATAATTATTATAATGTAGTGGAAACTCCAGAATTAGCCTTCACAACAGTAACTGGGCCCTAAAGATTGAAGCAATGGCAGTCTAGAGTGAACACTATTTGACAGTTGTCAAGTAAGGGTGATTTTTCACTGCTGTGCTGGTACAGCTTTCAGCGAAGTGGCAGAAAATCTAGGAATCTGCAATTTTTGGCATCCTTTATGCCAGCTTAGTCTACAATCTTGGTGGACAGGGCAATTCTTGACATTGGGAATCATCTCCATCCCTTCTTCCTGAATGAGTTTGTCTCTGTTCTCTTTTGAGCCTCATTCTCCTCTCCAGATCCATCAGTCTTCCATATATGTGAACTATAAACCTATCTCCATTTATTAACTTTATTGGTATCTTGCCCTTTCCCAGGGCCTGCTATCTTTGGATTTTACTTTACAGTAGAATATTCACTAGATGACACAAAGCAGTTCAATATTCCAATACCTATGATAACAATTTGATGTTTTCAATTTTTTTCTAAAATATATTCTAGAATTTATTGAGTCTATCTCCATTTTCATTCTCAGTTACTGTCTCCCTTTTAAATGTCTGGATTTTTCCACCCTGCTCATTCCTTTGATATGGAAAAGAATATGCCATATCTATTAATTAACACCTTTCTGTGTATGTTTAATAACTTAATTTAAGATTAAGTATGGGAGCACAATATATACAGAGGTATGCAAAGGCATGACTGATTTTTCAATTTTTAGATATCCTTGTGTGAGTTAGAAATTGGGCTCAGGGATTTTCTATAACTGTGCAACCCTTAAAAAGCACACTATTTATTTGTCAATCTGCTCAATCAGTTTGTAATGCCTATTGTGAAAGACCTTACACAGTAGTAAATTACAAACAAAGCCAAAATCAAAACCTTGATGGTTTTCATGAGAAATGCTTATCTGAAATGTATTTCGTTTATCAAATATTGTATGTTACATACTTGCACTAAAAGAATATTTGTTATTTAACAAATATTATGTAGAGCACACTTTCATCCAAAATATATATTTCTCTCAGATAATCCAATGACATTTAAATGAAACTGTGTGTCTTTTATTATATCTGACATTTTTAACCTTAATAAGTTCAATTAGTTGAGATATTGATGAAATTTTCAGATTTTTCAAACTTCATCTGCTCTTGCAGCATCCAAATTCCTACTGTCAGTTCACATGAATCAAATCTGTGCTGTATGATCAGTTCATAGGATTTAATGCTTTAGAAGCACTATCCTGTTATGCATGAACCCAAGTTAACAAAGAGATAATGAATATCAGTGATGTGCATGAAGAAATCAGCTGTCAGTAACCACATGAGTGTCTACAGTCAGAATCCAGGAATCACAGGAAATTACCAAGAACAGGTGATTATTGCAATGAAAGACAAGTCTTATTAAGCCATCTTTAATGAAGAATTGATTTTATTCTCACACATTATGCATCTTTTACTTTGGTAGGTAAAATTTATGGTTTCCATCCCCTTTTGTGATGTTCCCTGAGGAAGTGACACATAATTCATTGATTATCCCCTAATCATCAGAGAGGATTGGCTTTTCCATTTATGCCAAAAAGATGCTGTAATTTTGAGAGGGACTGCATTAAATAATGAGATCACTTTGAATAGTACTGCCATCAATCTTAGCTTGTCAGGCTGATGTGACAAATGCCACATAATGGATTGGCTTAAATAATTGGGATTTATGGTCCCACAGTTTCAGAAGTTAAAAGTTTTGCTTTGTCTCAGGATCAGTGGCATACTGATGATGGTCCACTTGCAATCCTTGAGGTTACTTGGCTTTCCCATTACATGACATTGCCCTTCCCTTTCTCTTCTGAGTTCTCACTGATTTTCTGCTTCTGGCTCTTCCCTGTAGTTTTATCTTTATAAAGCCTCCTATAATCCGGATTAAAACCCACACACTCTCAAATAGGCCACCCCTTAACCAAAAGTGAAACCTTCAAGAGGACTTATTTACAATGGTTTCATACACATATTGATGTGGAGTAAGCTTAAGAACAAATATAAATCTATATTTTGGTATGTAATTCAACACACCACAATTTCTTAACAATATTATGTATTTCAGTCCATAAGCATGGGATGTTTTTCCATTTATTTAGAACTTCTTTATTTTTTACAGCTACATTTTATAATATTCAGTGTGCAAGTCATTCACATTCTTGGTTAATATACTTCTACATAGTTTGTTCTTTTAGATACTATTGTAAATGAAATCTTGCTATTGTTTTTTTCAGATTATTCATTGACCATATTTTGTTTCTCTATAACATTTACCAATATTTTGGTTCTAATAGCTGTTGAGTAACCAACATCATTAAAAAACAAGTGTCTGAGGAAAAGTACATGGGTATTTGTAGCCTGGAGTCCTTTTTGGTATGGATAATCATGCCTATGTGGCCCACCATCAAGATCACATAAATAATGACAAACAATCCAAAATATGACATCTGCAGCTTGGGGCAGTTTGTGGTCTTGGTAAAATAAATTCATTCAGCACCATTTGATTTTGCATGTCCATCTAGGTCATTAGGAAAACTAACTGTGGAATGAACCATCAGAAGGGTTATTGGATTTCAGGAAGTATCACCTGGTAAAAATTTAGTATATAAAGCCATCATTTGTCCAATAAATCCATTAAAAATTTTGATGACATAATTTAAGGTAAGACCTACCTGTGTCATTGAAAATGGAACCACATTTTAAAGCTATCACAACATAAGATATACAGTCAAATTTTTATCTGACTATGTAAAACACAGGAACCTACCTTCTAAGGAATTATTTCATTCAGTACTGTGATTTGCTCAGATATCTAACTCCACATATCTGTCCTTCCATAACCATGAGGAAGTTAGAATTCCTAGTGACAGTTCTGTCCCAGTAAGAGCAATCTGATCATTTTCCACACAACTTCATAAAATGGCATTCTCAACCTGGATTATGAGTCATAATCATCAGGGGAGTTATTTAAATACATACATCCTCAGATATGAATCCTAGATATTCTGAGTCAGTAAACCAAAGTGGACCCAGGCATGTGTAGGTTTCAAAAATTCTATAGGAGAGTGAGGTTATCAACATGATGATGTAAACAGCTACTGAAAACTCCTCTCCAGAGATTCAAACAAAGAAAAGGACAATTCTGAATTGTTTGAAAGTCTGGAGGAGGATAAATACTGGAGAAAGCCCTGCAGATGCCAAATTGAAGGAAGAGAGGAAATATCAGATAGGTATCTTCTGTCCCAGGCCAGTCAGTCCTCTCCCCTCTCCCCACTTGGTCTCCATGTGGGAAAGGCACAGAATCAGCAGATTGGAAGCCTCCTCCCAGGGACATAGATTTTTAAATCTCTCAAAACAGTGAGATACACCCCACTGTTTGAAGACCCAGGAGATAGGGGAGGACTTTTCAAAGTCCAGGTCAGTGAGGGAAAGAGAGACTGAGAAAATGTGGACAGATTTTTTCCAGCCCAGGGTCTGAAAGCTCTTCCACAATCCTTGAAGGAAGCAGCAGCCAGTGGCCATTTCCTTGCCTTGGGGATGGCTGAAGTGCTCAGCCAGCTGGAGAAGCATTCTCCCACAGGTATAGCCCCCACAATGAGACAGATTTTGGCCAATGTGACGATTATGTTCATGTGTCAACTTGGCCAGGTGATGGTGCCCAGCTGTCTGGTCAAGCAAGCACTGGCCTAACTGTTGCTGTGAGAACATTTGTGGCTGTTGGTTTATTAACAGGCTGGTTTATTAAATCATCAGTTAATTGGCTGCAGCTGTGACTGATGACATCAATGAAGGGCATGTCTTCCACAATGAGATAATGCAGTTGGTTGGATTTAATCCAATCAGTTGAAGACTTTCAAGTGAGAGATAGAGGACCTTCACTTCTTCAGCTGCCCAGTGAAGCATTTCCTGAGGAGTTCATCAAAGTTGCCAGTTTGTTTCTTGAGGAGTTCATTCAACATCTTCTTTGGAGTGGCTAGTTTGCTGCCTGCCCTACAGAATTTGGACTCATGCATACCCACAATTGTATGAGACATTTATAAATCTTATATTCATAGATATCTCTCATTGATTCTGTTTCCCTAGAGAACTCCACCTAAGGAGATTGCAGTCAACAACAAGAAGTTTCATTGAAGGCCTGAAAAGGAGAAGTGGTAATGTCAGCAGTCATAAGAGAGAATTTCCATCTCTATTTTAGCCAGCTGCTTTCCTGGGGATTTCATCAAACCCTTCATTGAGTTCCCAGATTGCAGCCTGCCCTAAGGAATTTGTACTTGCTCATCCCCATGGAAGTGTGAGAAAATTCCTATAAAAATCTCAGACTATTTACGGATGTATGTATAAATATCTCCTGTTGGTTCTGTTTCCCAGGAGAACCCTGATGACTACACTGGGCTTGATCATCCTCACCATGATATTCTCCAAGCTGCAAACACCCATGCACTTCTTTCCCAGACATCTGACTTTCAATGATCATGGTTATTCAACAGATGGGGAACCCAAAATGTTACTTAATTTTCTTACAGATCAACATACAGTCATCTTTAATTGGTGTGTTACCCAACACCCTTTCTTCAATATGTTTATCATAAATGATTTTTTTTCATTTTGACCTATGATCACTATGTGGCCATCTGTAAACCTCTGCTCTACACAGTCATCATGTCACAAGCAGCATGTCACTTGCTGGTTCCTTATCTCTATTTCTTTTTGTCTATGTTGGTTGACCAGTATAAAAATTTCCATTTCTTCATTTTGTGGCTATAATGTCATCAAGCATTTCTACTGTAATACTCTTCCCTTGACATCTTTGCTCTGATTGGATACACATGAAATTAAATTGATAAAACTGACCTTTTCAGCTTTTAATCTGTTGTCATCTCTTCTGATAGTCCTCATATCCTACATGCTGATCTTTATGGCCATCCTCAGGATTAGTTCTGCAGGGGGCAGGCATATGGCCTTCTCCACATGTGGATCTCACATGACAGTGGTGGTTTCATTATATGGAACTCTATTCCTTATGTACGTGCAGCCCAAATCCAGTCATACCTTTGATACTGATAAAATGACATCTGCAATTCACATGTTAATTCTCATGCTGAACCCCATGATCTACAGTTTGAGGAACAAAGAGATGAAAAGTACCTTATTTAGAACCTGGAAAATGTGTGCAAATGTTCAATTAAATTTCACTGTACAATATGGTCAAAATAAATTATGTAATTGGCAATGTATACTGTATTAGTCATTCCTTTAGTCTTGTTCTTTCTGTACCCAAGGAGATGTGCAAGAATTAATGAAAAAGAAGGAATGAAGTACTTATAATGATGAATGCTACCACTTGAATGAACCCTGAAAACTAGTGCTAAATGAAGGAAATAAATTAAATATCACATGATGTATTATTATATGAAGTGCCCAGAATAGAAAAATCCATGGAGATTGAAGGCAGTTTAGTTATTATCTGGGTTGTTGATGGAGGGATGGGGAGTCATTGCTAAATGAGTAAGGGTTGTTCAGGGGTGATTAAAAAGTTTTGAAATAAGAGAGTTGCAGTGGTTGCATAGTATAATTAATGCATACCAATGAACTGTACATTTTAAAATGGCAAATTTAATATTACATTTATTTCACTTCAAGAAAAATGTATTACTTTGTATATTCTCTGACTCTAATGAAGTTAAATTGAAATTTAATAAAATATATACAAAGTTTTTAAGAATTTAGAAATTTTAAAAATACTTCTAAGTAATATAGTTTTTCTAAAAGGAATTAGAGGTAAATCAGAAAATATTTCAATGTACATGACAGTAAAACTGAAAAATCTCATTTTTTTGGATACAATTAATAGCAGTCCTAATAAGAAAAGTTACACTTTTAACTATGAATATTAGAAAAAGTAAGGACTCTAGTAAAAATGATCTTGAAAAGGAAAATCCAATTAAACTCAAAATAAGAAGGAACAATAAAAACGATTTGAAAAATCAATGAAATAATGGAAAAACAATAAAATGGAAGCAGACAAAATTGTTTTATTTTACAAGTTAATTACATTAATAAACCCTTATCAAGATTAGTTAAATAGGGAGAGAAAAAGAGAGAAAAACCCAGAGAGAGACAAAGAAAACTAAAATAAGCTGTGAAATGTCATGGGTTCCTCTCTTTACACTTATAACCGATAATGTCCATTAGAAAATGCCTGAGTCTTAACAGGTCATGATTCAATGGGTTTGGGCTTCATCAACTAATCTCCCACTCAAGAGTATAGGGACAGACAATAGGTTAAAAGTAAGGAGCACTCAAGACAAGAATTCACCTTTAACATGTTTTTACTAAAGGAGCACTTAAGGTAAAACAAATGTCTACAAGGTAAAAATTATTTGATACATTACCAAGCTTGGAAGGCCCCACTCCTCCAGACACAGCTGGACATGAGATCAGAGAGCTCCCCCTTGTCTCAGTTATAGAGAATTTATAGCACTTTTGATTTACATTCAATCAAATCATATTCTGTTTTTATATTAAATGATGCTTTATGAACACAAATATTTCATGAAGTGAAATGCCTCAATCCATGAGTAGTTCAAGATTGAAGGAGGGTTTCTATGTTAATAGAGACTTAGTCTTGAATGCCTGCAAAACTCTACTAATAATATTTTTACTAATAAAGCTATGACTTCTGTAAGAGCAGTATAACATACTTATATAAAGTCTAAAAATTAGAAAATAAATTACTATTAATTGTCACTTACTTGTTAATATAGTTTTCTTATTTAATTCTTTGATTAGTTTAGCAATTGCATGTTGATAAGCATACTTTTGATTAGGACTTTATTCAACCTTGCTGCATTACTTATGACTTATCTGTGATTAAAGCAACAGCTGCAGACCCATTCTGTTTTCACAAGGGACCAGGTGATAATGTATTATCTATATCTAAGAAGCTTGAAAGGGACTTTCTGCTTTCTTGAAAATATTCACAGCTTTTTTAACTATTTAGCTTCTCCTTCAGTATAATTTTCTAATATAGGACTTGAAGTATATGAATCATCAGACCCAGTTATCATAGTAAAGCCTTTCTACTTTTTACCATTTGGAAATTGCTCTTGAGTGTTTTTGGGTAAAAGTTCTGTTAACTATGCTTCTATATCAGAAGGAAGAACTGGTCCTTCACTATCAGAACAGAAAACATTAGGTGGTATATGAGAGCAGCAGAGAGAAAAGGAGTCAGCATTCCTCATCATCAGATTCCTCAGTAGAAATATCATCCTGCAAGGGAAGTTACTCAATGTAATAATATTATTTAATAATGGATACTTAATATTTTACTGAGTATCATTTCATGTGCTTATTGGCCATTTTTATACTTTCTTTAGAGAAAGACTCTTAAAGTTCTTGCCATTTTTTAATGGGTTGTTTTTGTTTGTTGTTGAATTGCAGGCATTATTTATATGTCCTGGTTAATAAATCCTTATCAGATGTATGTTTGTAATTATTTTCTCCCATTATATAGATGTGTTTTCACTTTCCTTATAGTGTCCTTTGATGTGCAAAAGTTTTAAATTTGTTGAAGTTCCAATTTAACTATTTTTATTTCTTTTGTTGCTCTTCCTATTGTATCATATCTAAGAAAATTGTTCTATCTAAGGTTGTGGAGATTTTCTCCTTTATTTTCTTCTGAGAGCTTTTGGGCTTACTTATATTTAGGTAATTTATCCTATTGAATTTATTTTTGTATATTTTGTGAAGAAAAGTATCAAATATGTTCTTTTGCTTATAGAAACCCAGGTTTTCCAGGGATTATTCTTTCCCTATTGAATGTACTTGGCACTCTTATTATAAATCCACTGGCTGTAGACCTGTTATATTTCTGCACCCTTAATTCCAAATGATATATTTTTAGCATAGTGATAACTCCATATTTCTCTTTGATTAATAAACTGAAGGAAAAAACTATTTTATAATGCCATTTGCTATTCCAGCATGACTACAACTGTTCCAATTTGACTAGGATTGAGCTGATGTCTAATTCTTTTCCCCATTGACTCTATGTAAGTGATTGAATGCTTTTACATCATGTAGGTCTCCCAGGGGCTGGAAATACCATTTACATTGTTTTGTTCTTTCTTTCAATTGCCCTCATCTTTTCTCACTGGGGAATAGGATGTCTACATAATTAGAAAGTACATGAAGATGATTTTTGAAGTTTCTCACATGATTTGGACATAAGGATGAATTACACATGGCTTCCCCAGGGAGCATCACCATAGGAGAAGGAAACCATAAATTCTTCCCAAGAAAAGAAAAGAAAGAGAAATTTGGAATAAAAAAAACATCCAGTACTTGATTTAAGGTGAGTGGACAAGAGTTGCCTTTCATTCTGATTACATGTGGATTTTGGTAATTTCTGACTGTAGAAACTTATGGTCTCTGAGAGATGATCCCATCAAGTACTACTCAAATGCACATTATATCCTTTATTAATTGGTGTTCACTCCTTCAGTACATTGTTTTTAGCATTAAATTCTATGAAATTAACATGTTCCCAAGAACTATATATTTTGCATGAGATGGTAGTGACATTTTTTTTAATCATCATTTTATTGAGATATATTCACATACCATGCAGTCATACAAAACAAATCGTACTTTTGATTGTTTACAGTACCATTACATAGTTGTACATTCATCACCTAAATCAATCCCTGACACCTTCATTAGCACACACACAAAAATAACAAGAATAATAATTAGAGTGAAAAAGAGCAATTGAAGTAAAAAAGAACACTGGGTACCTTTGTCTGTTTGTTTCCTTCCCCTACTTTTCTACACATCCATCCATAAACTAGACAAAGTGGAGTTTGGTCCTTATGGCTTTCCCAATCCCATTGTCACCCCTCATAAGCTACATTTTTATACAACTGTCTTCGAGATTCATGGGTTCTGGGTTGTAGTTTGATAGTTCCAGGTATCCACCACCAGCTACCCCAATCCTTTAGAACCTAAAAAGGGCTGTCTAAAGTGTGCGTAAGAGTGCCCACCAGAGTGATCTCTTGGCTCATTTTGGAATCTCTCTGCCACTGAAGCTTATTTCATTTCCTTTCACATCCCCCTTTTGGTCAAGAAGATGTTCTCCGTCCCACGATGCCGGGTCTACATTCCTCCCTGGGAGTCATATTCCACGTTGCCAGGGAGATTCACTCCCCTGGGTGTCTGATCCCACGTAGGGGGGAGGGCAGTGATTTCACTTTTCAAGTTGGCTTAGCCAGAGAGAGAGGGCCACATCTGAGCAACAAAGAGGCATTCAGGAGGAGACTCTTAGGCACAAATATAGGGAGGCCTAGCCTCTCCTTTGCAGCAACCGTCTTCCCAAGGGTAAAACTTATGGTAGAGGGCTCAACCCATCAAACCACCAGTCCCCTATGTCTGTGGTCATGTTAGCAACCATGGAGGTGGGGTAGGCGAATACCCCTGCATTCTCCACAGGCTCCTCAAGGGGGCACTACATCTTTTTTTTTTTTCCTTGTTTTTCTTTCTTTTTTTTTTTTAAATCAACTGTATGAAAAAAGAAGTTAAAAAGAAAACAAACATACAATAAAAGAACATTTCAAAG
Organism: Choloepus didactylus; assembly: GCF_015220235.1. Lineage (NCBI taxonomy): Eukaryota > Metazoa > Chordata > Mammalia > Pilosa > Megalonychidae > Choloepus > Choloepus didactylus. The sequence goes on from NC_051322.1 coordinate 82,807,616, forward strand.
AGACCATAACAAGGGAGTAAGAAAAAGACAACTAACCTAAGATGATAACTGCTTAACTTCCAACATGTTCCTACTTTACCCCAAGAAAGTTACATAATATAGCAACATTTCTGTGAACTTGTTCCTACTATATCCATCAGAAATTAACAGACAATAGTCATTTCTGGGCATCCCCAGAACGTTAAAGAGCTTATCTGTTCTTCTTGGATTATTGTTCCCCCTTCCTTAATTGCTCTCTACTGCTAGTTCCCCTACATTCTACATTATAAACCATTTGTTTTACATTTTTCTAAGTTCACATTAGTGGTAGCATATAATATTTCTCTTTTTGTGCCTGGCTTATTTCACTCAGCATTATGTCTTCAACGTTCATCCATGTTGTCATATGTTTCACCAGATCGTTCCTTCTTACTGCCGCGTAGTATTCCATCGTGTGTATATATCACATTTTATTTATCCACTCATCTGTTGAAGAACATTTGGGTTGTTTCCATCTCTTGGCAATTGTGAATAATGCTGCTATAAACATTGGCGTGCAGATATCTGTTCGTGTCACTGCTTTCCGATCTTCCGGGTATATACCGAGAAGTGCAATCGCTGGATCGAATGGTAGCTCTATATCTAGTTTTCTAAGGAACTGCCAGACTGACTTCCAGAGTGGCTGAACCATTATACAGTCCCACTAACAATGAATAAGAGTTCCAATTTCTCCACATCCCCTGCAGCATTTGTAGTTTCCTGTTTGTTTAATGGCAGCCATTCTAACCGGTGTTAGATGGTATCTCATTGTGGTCTTAATTTGCATCTCTCTAATAGCTAGTGAAGCTGAACATTTTTTCATGTGTTTCTTGGCCATTTGTATTTCCTCTTCAGAGAACTGTCTTTTCATATCTTTTGCCCATTTTATAATTGGGCTGTCTGTACTATTGTCATTGAGTTGTAGGATTTCTTTGTATATGCAAGATATCAGTCTTTTGTCAGATACATGGTTTCCAAAAATTTTTTCCCATTGAGTTGGCTGCCTCTTTACCTTTTTGAGAAATTCCTTTGAGGTGCAGAAACTTCTAAGCTTGAGGAGTTCCCATTTATCTATTTTCTCTTTTGTTGCTTGTGCTTTGGGTGTAAAGTCTAGGAAGTGGCCGCCTAATACAAGGTCTTGAAGATGTTTTCCTACATTATCTTCTAGGAGTTTTATGGTACTTTCTTTTATATTGAGATCTTTTGTCCATTTTGAGTTAATTTTTGTGTAGGGGGTGAGGTAGGGGTCCTCTTTCATTTTTTGGATATGAATATCCAACTCTCCCAGCCCCATTTGTTGAAAAGACCATGATGACTCAGTTCAGTGACTTTGGGGGCCTTATCAAAGATCAGTCGGCCATAGATCTGAGGGTCTATCTCTGAATTCTCAATTCAATTCCATTGATCTATATGTCTATCTTTGTGCCAGTACCATGCTGTTTTGATAACTGTGGCTTTATAATAAGCTTCAAAGTCAGGGAGTGTAAGTCCTCCCACTTCGTTTTTCTTTTTTAGAGTGTCTTTAGCAATTTGAGGCATCTTCCCCTTCCAAATAAATTTGATAACTAGCTTTTCCAAGTCTGCAAAGTAGGTTGTTGGAATTTTGATTGGGATTGCATTGAATCTGTAGATGAGTTTGGGTAGAATTGACATCTTAATGACATTTAGCCTTCCTATCCATGAACATGGAATATTTTTCCATCTTGTAAGGTCCCCTTCTATTTCTTTTAGTAGAGTTATGTAGTTTTCTTTGTATAGGTCTTTTACATCTTTGGTTAAGTTTATTCCTAGGTACTTGATTTTCTTAGTTGCTATTGAAAATGGTATCTTTTTCTTGAGTGTCTCTTCAGTTTGTTCATTTCTAGCATATAGAAACATTACTGACTTATGTGCATTAACCTTGTATCCCACTACTTTGCTAAATTTGTTTATTAGCTCTAGTAGGTGTATCGTTGATTTCCCAGGGTTTTCTAGATATAAGATCATATCATCTGCAAACAATGACAGTTTTACTTCTTCTTTTCCAATTTGGATGCCTTTTATTTCTTTGTCTTGCCAGATTGCCCTGGCTAGCACTTCCAGCACAATGTTGAATAACAGTGGTGACAGCGGGCATCCTTGTCTTGTTCCTGATCTTAGAGGGAAGGCTTTCAGTCTCTCACCATTGAGTACTATGCTGGCTGTGGGTTTTTCATATATGCTCTTTATCATGTTGAGGAAGTTTCCTTCAATTCCTACCTTTTGAAGTGTTTTTATCAAAAAGGGATGTTGGATTTTGTCAAATGCTTTTTCAGCATCTATTGAGATGATCAATTGATTTTTCCCTTTCGAGTTTTTAATGTGTTGTAATACATTGATTGTTTTTCTTATGTTGAACCATCCTTGCATGCCTGGAATGAACCCCACTTGGTCATGGTGTATGATTTTTTTAATGTGTCTTTAGATTCGATTTGCAAGTATTTTGTTGAGGATTTTTGCATTTATATTCTTTAGGGAGATTGGCCGGTAGTTTTCCTTTTTTGTAGCATCTTTGCCTGGTTTTGGTATCAGATTGATGTTAGCTTCATAAAATGAGTTAGGTAGTGTTCCATTTTCTTCAATGTTTTGAAAGAGTTTGAGTAAGATTGGTGTCAGTTCTTTCTGGAAAGTTTGGTAGAATTCCCCTGTGAAGCCATCTGGCCCTGGGCATTTATTTGTGGGAAGATTTTTGATGACTGATTGGATCTCTTTGCTTGTGATGGGTTGGTTGAGGTCTTCTATTTCTTCTCTGGTCAGTCTAGGTTGTTCATATGTTTCCAGGAAATTGTCCATTTCCTCTACATTATCCAGTTTGTTGCCATACAGTTGTTCATAATATCCTCTTATAATTTTTTTAATTTCTTCAGGATCTGCAGTTATGCAGATTTCTTCAGGATCTGCAGTTAATTTCTTCAGGATCTGCAGTTATGTCACCTTTCTGTGTGACATTTTGATACACTTTCTGTGTGACATTTTGATACACAGTGACATTTTGATACAATGAAGAGGGAGTTAAAGTATCTGAAAACATCATCAATGATCTACTCTAATAGAATCTTCTAAGGTTAGGATCACCAGATAAAATACAGGAACCCACTGACCTTTGAAATTGTGATAGATAACAAATAGATCTTTTTTAGAATAAATATGTCCTATGCAATATTTCATAAATGACAATTTTTTTTCAGTAAAATTATAACCACTACAATGCTTGATAAATAATAAATAATTTTAGAATCAGTATGCCCTATATAATATTCGATAAACTGTGAATATTTTTAGATAAGTAGATAAATATTCTCCATGAAAAAGTTTCCCTTTGGTGGTTATTGTTGTTTTTCTATTCAATTTCTTACTAGTGGATCTAGTTTGTTTGTTTTTTTTTCAGAATTGATATTACAATCTGAATTACTAAACTCCCCAGTATGTAGCATGATTTTTTAAGCAACATGGAATTATAGGGGTTCTCTTGAACTACACATAAGTCATGTTAACACCATAACTAGATATTGAAATTTCAGTCACTCCTTTGCAAACTTTAGTCTCTTATATGTTCTAATGGTTATTCTGAACAAGAGGTATTAAAATGTACATATTAACATGTTCAGAACAGACAAGAGATATCATGAGGAAGGAGCAGGGTAAAAGAATGCAGATATTTTCAAAGATAAGTAGAAACTGACACTGAAAATAGAGATAGACTCAATAAGCACTAGAATAATTATTAGCAAAACACTGAAGCAAATAACTGGTACTGGAATTCTGAGTTCATTTATTCAATCCAGTATACTTCCTTTCTACAGTAAAATTATTATAGCAGGGCCTGTAATAATTCAAATTTGAGATAAAGTTTAAAAATTCATATACATTTTAGTTCTTTTATCATGGAAGAAGAGGGGACTAGGTGGGAAATGATACTCAATGCAAATATAACAGGAAACCTAATATAGGAAAAGGAGATGGAGATAGACCATCAGTGCCAATAAATCAAGCCCCATCCCCCAATATCCTTGATCCAGCTGACAAAATCATCAGCAAAAATTAACAGAATCCTAGAATAGCTGCCATTCTTCTGAAAGTTTCACCCAGCCAAGGGACCTAAAATCATCCTTATCAGACAAATGCCTCAAGGTGGCTCTGGACTACAATTCCTCCAAACCTTGGGCTTGTAACTTGGAGGTGGTGGGAATGGGGAAGGGAGGTGGAATGAAAATCTCTATGTGATAGTTGGGTAGCCTAAACCTGGAGATTTCATTACATTTTAAAATTCCATTCTGAAATTTTTTGCATCTGAATATTTGAACTATATTTCTGTTGCATTTGAAAGTCATGCTTGCAGAATCCTAGGTTTGCATTGAGAGGAACCTGAATGTGAAATGAGTTTGAAAGGGTTTCAAAAGGATTAGAATATAGCAGCCTCCCTAAGCTTCAATCAGGGCAGTTGAGCTTTGATTTACTGACATTCCTTGTGTACCTGAAGGAAAGGAAGTGGTAGAGTTTATCACTGAAATGCTTGAAAATCACAGTGACATATTCTATCAATTCTCAATTATACAATTACAGAAACAATAAAACTTGGTAACATATGATGCAATACATTCACAAATAAATATTAAATGCAGCAGAGACTTTATCATCTCAGTTCTGTATTAGAGGAAACAAAGCATATAGAATTAACTGGTAAAATTGTGTTAATATTTAAGTAAACCGTAGAATTTAGCAGGCATGGACCAGATAATTTGGTTCTTGAAGATTACACAAATGGTCTCTTTTAAAAAACTATATTCTAAATGAATATTGAGGCATAAACATTTACTTAAAATGGAAAAGATAAAAAACATAAAATTCAATTATGAACAAACTGATAATGGTCATATATTTCATAAAATCAAGAAATTAAATGACTTCTGTTAAATCCCTGAAACACCTCAGCATACAGAGGCTGGTAATGTACTTAGAGGTCACCATCACCCAGAACAGGTAGCATTATCTAATTATATAGGTCATTAATTTGAACCACATAAATGTATTCACTAACATTAAATAAAACTTTAACTCTGTTGTTTCATAGCTGACCCAATATATTTCCTATAGACATTCCAAAGAAGCCTAACAGGCCAAGTACAATGGAGAAGAAGAAAAAGTGGAAAGAGATGATCTTAATTGAGGATATATATGATCATGATCATCTCATTTTCACATTTTACAAATATACATCACTGTGTGAGTGCACTGTTAAGTCTACACATGGTCTTTGAAGTGCAGTTGAGGGACCATAAAATATAAGCTTCATTGTTTCATTTTCTATCTGCCTCTCTCATTATGAACATGAAAATAAAATGAATCAAACAAAAATTGAACGGTACTAAATAAAACTTGTGATGCCATTGGATAGATGAATAAAATCTAGTATTTCTATATGAAGGCATACATGGATTTGTTATCAGTGGATATATTTCAAACATTATTGGCTCTAATAAGTGTTCAATATATGTCATATTTGTGCCCTTATATTGGGAAAAAAGTTAATTTCACAGTGTATTTTAGTTTCAAATTCAAATGTGGTGATTATTTTTCTATCTTTCAACAGAAAAAAAGATTCACATTACGTCTAAAATAATATATTATTTTTTATAATTTTAAATGAAAACTAATAATGATGCTTCTGCTTCTTCCCAGAAGAGATAACTGGATAAAACGGGCCAACAGAACCTGACATTTCTGCCTGAGTTCCTTCTACTGGGAGTCACAAGTCACCCTGAGCTGCAGGGTCCACTTTTTGGGGTTTTTCTCCTCATCTATGTGGTCACAGTGGTGGGCAACCTGGGCATGATCATCCTGACAAAGGTGGACTCCTACCTCCATATCCCTATGTATTTCTTTATCAGACACCTGGCTTTCATTGATCTTGGCAATTTTACTGTTATTTGTCCCAAGATGCTGGTAAATTTTGTTGTGGATGAGAATATCATTTCCTATTATGCCTGTGCCACACAGATGGCCTTTTTCCTTTTGTTTATTATCAGTGAACTTTTTGTGCTATCAGCCATGGCCTATGACCACTATGTGGCCATCTGTAACCTGTGCTCTACAGTGTTATCATGTTCCAGAGGCTTTGCCATGTTCTTGTGGGTATCCCCTATCTTTACAGCACCTTTGTGTCTCTAATGATCACCATTAAGACTTTTATACAGAGCTTCTGTGGTTCCAATGTCATCAATCATTTCTACTGTGATGATGTTCCCTTGGCACATATGCTCTGCTCCAATATACAAGAACTGGAACTATTGATCCTAATACTTGCAGCATTTAATTTGATTTCTTCCCTTCTCTTAGTCCCAGTGTCCTATATGCTGATACTGATAGCCGTATTTCAAATGCATTCATCAAAGGGCAGGAAATAAGCTTTCTCCACATGTGGTTCTCATCTAACTGTAGTTGTTGTGTTCTATGGAACTCTACTATTTATGTATGTGCAACCTAAATCTATTCATTCTTTTGAAAGTGAGAGAATAGTCTCTGTGTTTTACACTTTAGTCATCCCTATGCTTAACCCCTAGATCTACAGCTTAAGGAACAAAGAGGTAAAAAATGCCTTCTACAGATTCTTTAAGATTTCACGATCTTTGTATTTAATATTCAATATAGAATATTGTTCTAGACAGTGATGATGAAAGCAAATGTCATTTGATAATATTTTTAATAAATAGAATTAATGTCCCTTTGGCTGTTAAGCAAAGAGTTTCCCTATGTGCTTACATAGAAACTCATCCTTCTCCTGAATGGAACACTTTAACATTCTACCACTCTACATTTATAAACTATTTGTTGTTTCTAAGTTTGGTTTGGTTTTGTTTCTTTAAGGACAAAATTCTACTCAAACTTGGTTTCTTCATATTTTTTTTGAACCGAAAACAGCAGTGTGTAGTAAGTTTAAGGCTCTTCTGTGTATTCTCTTGACACTATGAAGAATTTCTACCATGATAATCATTTCTTATTAATTTTGCTTTACTCATATATGTGTGAAATAGATTTGATAAATTTGATCATTAGCACATAATTTTATTTCCTTACTTTTGATATATGTAATGCACCACTTGCTACTTTTTATGTCCATATTTCAGATGCACATATAGTAGGTAGTTCAGAATGAATGTTAGGAAGTGAAAAAATACAGAGACCATGGAGAAAAGAAAGAAAGATATTTAAGATGCCTAATTAGAAGGACTAAAGGGTTCATTAAAGATGAAAGTTGAAGGAGAATATAATGAAGAAAAGCTATTGTGAGAACCAGAATATAATATTGACATATTCCCTAATATTATTTTAATGGATTTGGAGATTATATTAGTGAAGAATTAAGAATATCTCAAGAGGACCAAGCACTGTAGGGTAAAATATTTTCATTGCATAGCACACAAAATCTCAGGAAAGCCATTCATTAACAGAGGTTACATAAATGTTGGTGATCAAAACTCTAATGATTTGAGGTCAGATATACTCTTCTCATTAGTTTACATTTCATTACTACAATACTTGGAGGCATATTTATATCATTTCCAAATCTTTAATGTTTCAAACAGACAAACAAGACATCTTGCTATATTTCATGTTTTCTTCTTAGCAAAGTAATTAAAGAGACAACAGAAAAATTCTCAACCCTGTGCCATAATTTACACAAAGTCAATGAAACTCAATTTTTACACTTTGCTTTGCTTTGGCATAGATAGTGTTTTAAGAAAAACTTCAGAACTGATAAACAAGATAAACATAGTCTGTGGAATTTGAGACTATTCCCTGAAAAGGGAAAATGTGAACTCAAAAGAAATTGTTTAAGGATAATATATATGTGTGTGCGTGTGTGTGTGTAATGACAAAATAAAAAACATAGTGGCTAATGTAAGCCATACATTGAATTTTTTTTTTACTTATTCTATATTTCTGTACATATTTATTGCATATATTTTGACAAACTCCAAACTCTTATGCCCTCACAGGATTTTCTCTTAAGCCCTCAAAGGATTTATGTTTTACTGAATTATGCAGTAAAATGTACAATTCTAAAAATGTGATATATTGGTTAATTTTTCATGTCAATGTGGGTAATTATGGTGTCCAGTTGTTTTGCTGGCACTGGAATCATTTTGCTGTAAAAATATTTTTTAGATGAGATTAGAATCTGCAGTCAGTTGACTTCATGTAAAGATTTTCCTCAATATTGTTGGTGAGCCTTATTGAATGAATAGGTCTCAATAGCAACAACTGAGGGTTCCACTATTCAGAATGAATTTTGCTTCAAGGCTACACTCTCCTCCCCTTTCCGAGTGTTCAGCCTAAGGAATTCTGACTCAAGACTTCAACTTCACTCTTACCAGAGTTTCCAACCCCCAGCCTGCTCTAAAGAATTATGGCTTTCCAGTCCCCACAATCATGTAAACCAATTCCTTGTAGTAAACCTCTTAATAAATATGCTTTTACAATATTGTATGGTTGTAAAGTTCAAAAAACATAAAAATGTAGTCATTATAAAGAGCCTAATTCAGTGACACTTAGTACATTGCCAGTGTTTTGCAACTATCACCTCTATCTGGTTCCAAATATACTTTCACCCCTAAAGGAGATCCCAAGCTAATTAAGAAGTTGCTCCTTGTTTCCTCATCTCCTCATCCCCTGTTATTCACAAATCTGCTTTTAGTCACTATGAATTTACCATTTCTGTTCAATTCTTGCAAGTTGAATCATAAAATATTAGACCTTTTGTAACTGACTTCTTTAACTTAGCGTAGTATTTTCAGGGTTCATTCATGATGTAGCATGTAACAGTATTTCATTCATTTTTATGGGTGAATAAAACTGCATTGTCTCTATCTACCATAGTTTGTCTATCCATTCTTCTGTTATGAACATTTGTCTTGTATCTGGAGTGAATGGTGCTTGTATGAAAGTTCATGTACCATTATTTGTTTGAAAATTTGTTTTCAATTCTTTGAGATTACACCTAAGAGTGGAGTGCTGTGTCAAATGATAATTTTATGTTTAACTTTCTGAGTATTGACAAAAATTTTTACCCTAGTAGCTGCACAATTTTATATTCCCAGCAGCAATGTACAAGGGTCAAATTTATCCCACTCCTTGCCAAACTTTTTATTTTCATTTTTTTAGTTAGCTGTCCTATTGACTGTGAAATCCTTTAATTGTTTTTTGATTTTCAATCCTCTAGTGACTAATGATGCTGAGATTATTTAATGTACCTTTTCCCATTTTTATGTCTTTTTAAAGAAATACCTGTTCACCTTCTTACCCCATTTTGTAATTGGATTTTTTGACTTTTTCTATTGAGCTCTGTGAACTTTAAGTAATCAGGATTGGAGATCCTTACTTGGTATATGATTCACAAATATGATCTTCCATCTGTAATACTATCTGCTTATTGAAAGTATCTGTTTTTGCACAAAAGATTTTAGTTTTGGTGATGTTCAACTTATCTGTTTTTTCTTTTCTTGTTTTGCTTCTAGTGGTAGAAATAGGAACCCACTGACAAATCAGTCATGAAGATTTGCTTTTTTCTGTTCTTCTAGATTTTTATAGTTTTAACTCTTACCTTTAGATCTTTGGTCCACTTTGAGTTAATTTTTGTCTATGGAGTGAGGAAAAAATCCAGCTTCATTATCTTGAATGGAGACATCCAGCTTTCTCAGTAACCCTTCGTTGAGGAGAATATTTTTTCCTTATTGAACGGTTTTGTCACCCTTGTTGAAGGCTTTATTTTTGTTATTCATATCTAGTTTCATTCCATTGTTGTCAGAGAAGATAATGTGAATGATTTCAAACTTCCTAAATTTATTGAGACTCATTTTATGGCCTAACTTATGGTTTCTAATGTAAATTATTCCATTAACACTTGAGAAGGGAAAGCTGCCTGATGTTTTGGAGCAGTGTGTTTGCATGGATCTGTTAAGTCTGATTGTTTAGAGTGCTGTTTAAATCATCTTTTTTTTTTTTTTTTTACTGATTTTAATCTAATTGTTTTATTCATAACTGAAAATGGGACACTGAATTTCCAACAATCATTTTAGAACTGTCTCTTGCCCCAATTCTGCCAATTTTTGCTTTTATTTGTGTACATTGCTGTTTGTTAACCATAGTTTATAATTCTTATATTCAAATGAATGACATTTTAACATTTGTAATTTATCTCTTTTAACAGTTTTAAATTTAAAGTCTGTTTTTTTTAGATTACTTTAGCAACCTCACCTCTCTTTTCACCTTATTTACTGTATTTGCATCTTTGGGTCTAAAATAAGTCTCTCATAGGCAGCATATAGATGGATCAAGTTTTTCTTTTTTAAAACCCATTCTGCCAGTTTCTGCCTTGAATTGGAGCATTTTCTTCAATATGTTATATATTATTTATTCCCTATTTCCTCCATTACTGTGCTCCTCTGTTTAATTCCCCTTTCAAAGTGTTCAATTTTTATTTGCTTGTCATTTATTTTCTGTTCTTATGCAGTCCACCCATCTCTCTAACATTGTTATTGTCAAAAATTTATTTCTTTATACCTTTATAAGCTTGTTATTGATTTATAACTTTTGTTTTATACGTTTTTCTTTTAAATCACACAGAAACAAAAAGAGGAGTTACAAGCCAGTTACATGGTAATACTAGATTTTATATTTATCTATGTATTTGTCTTTACCAATATTCTTTATTTTTACATTTGGCCTTGATTTACTCACTAGTGTACTTTTATTTCAGACTCAAGGAATACTCTTGTGTGACAGGTAACTAGTTATGATGTCTCTCAACTTTTTGTATCAAGGAACATCATATTTTTTCCTTCATTTATGGAGAGTTTGCACAGTGCATTTTCTCTCTTTCATTATGTTAAATGTGTCATCTTAATAAGTCCTGGGCTCTGTGGTTAGTGATAAGAATCTGGTGTTTAATATTATTGAAAATTACATGTTTGTGCTGTTATTTCTTGTTGCTTTCAAGATTCATTGTGCTTGGTTTGTATTATTTTGATTATAATGTTTGAAAAATTTGTGCATGACTTTGTATTTCACTTTCTGGAAATTCACTGAGCTTCTTGGATGTGTAGATTCATGTTATTATTAAATTTGGTAAGTTTTAAGTCATTTTTTTCTTCAAATATTCTGAGTTCCCGTTCTCTACACCCTCCACCCACTTCAAGGATTATCATTATGAACATGTTGATTTATTTTATGATGTCCCAGAAGCCTTGTAGACTCTATTTCATTTTCTTCATCCTTTTTTTTATGCTCCTCAGAATGGATAATTTCAATTGATCTATCTTAAAGCTTCCTGGTTTTCCTTCTGTCCTGCAAATCTACTGTTGTAATCCTTTAATAGATTTTCTACTTGTTTCTCTTGTTTTCAACACCAGAATTTCTAATTGAAGTTTTTATCTGTTTATTGATATTCTCTATTTGTTGAGTCATCATTTCTTGCTTTTCTTGATTTTATGTTTTCCTTTAGCTCTTTGAGCATATTTAACACAAATGATGTGTAGTCTTTGTCTAATAATTCCAATGTCTCCTCTTCCCCAGGGACAGTTTTTGTTGTATTTTTCTTTTTGTGAATGGGCCATACTTAGTTGATTCTTTGCATGCCAATTTTTTAAATGCAATTTTATTGAGATATATTTATACATAATACAATCCATCCAAAGTATGCAATCAGTGGATCACAGTGTCATCCTACAGTTGTGCATTCATTGCCACAGTCACATTTAGAATATTTTCATTACTCTAAAATTAATAAAAACATAAAAGTAAAATAGAACACCCAAACCATCCCATATCCCTTATTCCCCCATACTATTTATATATTTTTGTCATTATTTTATTACACATCTGCCAAACTCTGGGTAAAGGGAGTGTCAGTCAGAAGGTTTTCACAATCACATGGTCACATGATTAAATTTATATACTTATACAATTATCACCTTGAATCAAGTCTAATGTATTACAGTTCCCAAGATTCAGGTATTTCCTTCTAGCTATTCTAACACAGTAGAAACCAAAATGGAATATCTGTATAATGCATAAGAATAGCCTCCAGAATGACCTCTTGACTCTATTTGAAATCTCTCAGCCACTCTAACTTTATTTTGTTTCATTTCTTTTCCCCATTTTGGTCAAGATGGTATTCTTAATCCCACAATGCCAGGGCCAGGTTCATCCTTGGGAATTAAGCACCATGTTGTCAGAGAGATATACAACCCTGGGAGTCATGTCCCATATGGGGGGAGGGAACTCATTTTACTTGCAGAGTTGACTTAGAGAAAGTGTCTACATCTGAGCAAGAAAAGAGGTTTTCTTGGGGTTACTCTTCCTCATAATTATAGGTAGGCTTATCTTCTTTGCAGGAATAAGTTTCATAAAGGCAAGTCCCAAGATAGAGGGAATGACTTATTAAATTGGGAGTCCCTAATGCTTGCAAAACTATCAGGAATTCCCCAGATGAGGAAGCTTAATGTATTCACATTTTTACCTAGTCCGTCAAGGGGACTTTGCAAACACTGTTTTTTACCCAAAGTATTCTGGGTTGTATTGGGGTATCACATTAACCTGTATAGAATAACAAGTTCTTATTCCCCATTCTAGGTTCCATGCAACCATGTTGCTTAAAAATATGACCAAAAAATTACATTAGAAAGTGTGTAACAGAGAATATAAATTTTGTAGCAAACAAATATCCCTTAAATAACTGTCAAAACTTGTGTCCACTCTAAGAGTTACAATCTACAAATGTTTATAACAAGCCTCATTGAACACTCCATGCTCCTGCATTGTCAATTGCCCAATCTCTGTCCATGTCCTATCCCCTGGTATCTATGCCCTGGTATTCAATTCCCAGCATTTGCTCATCACAGTTGGTTTATAATAGTGAGAATTTACAAAATTTGTCATTTTGTTTTTTACTTATCTCACTCAACATAATGCCCTCAAGGTTCATTCACCTAGGTGCATGCTTCCTGCAGGCATTCATAATTCCATTTTATGCATACACCATAGTTCCCCCTTCCATTCACCCATCAATCTACCCTTCTGCCATCTTCATCCATTGCAAATCTTGAATACTGCTGCCATAAACAACAGTGTGTTAATGTTCATCCATGTCCCTGCTTTCAGTTCTTCTATATATATACCAAGTAATGGAGTTGAAGGATGAAGTGGGAACCCCATACTCAGCCTCCTGTGTAACCACCACACTACTCTGTAAAGAGTCTGAATCATTCTACTTCTCTACCAACAGTGAATATGTGTATCTTTCTCTCCACATATTGTCCAACATTTGTATCTTTCTGTTTATTTTTTAAACAGGTTTATTCACACAACATGTGATGCATCCTAAGTGAACAATCAGTAGCTCCTGGTATAATCACAGAGTTATGCTTTCATGTCCACATTATATATGAGAACATTTTCATTTCTGCCACAAAAAAGAAGAGGAAAAAAAAGAAAAAAAAAAAGAAAATAATAAAGAATAAATATAAAAATAAAATAAAATAAAAAAGAGAAACAACACATAAATCCCATAGCCCTCCCTTATATTTCATTCTCTTGACATTTAGCTTTGGTGTATCACTTCTGTTACATTTAATGAAAGAATATTACAGTGTTATTGTCAACTATAACCCCTAGTTTGGATTGATTGTATTTTTCCCATATACCATCCCATTTTCAACACTTTGCAATGTTGAAATTCTCATGTTCTCCCACAAGTAAAAACTTTCTTACATTTTTATGTTTAATCACCATAATTGTCTCTGTAGGTTTTGCTAAGTATAAAGTCCCTGTTTTATCCTCTATCTTTCCTTCTGGCATCATAAATGTCCCTAGCCTTTCTCTTTCAAACATACTCACACCCAGCTTTGCTCATTATGCTTGCAATATTGTGCTACCATCATGTACTATTGTGCTCTCCATTTCTGGGTCTTTACAATCCATCCTGTTAAGCATTCGGTACTCCTTCAGTATCAAATGCACAATCTCTACCCCCTTTCTACTTCCTGATAATCTGTGTTCTTAACTAGAACTCTCAGAGTTTGCTCATTATAGTTAGTTCATATTAGGGAGACAACACAGTATTTGTCCTTTAGTTTCTGACTTATTCCACTCAACATAACATCCTCAAGTTCCATCTATGTTGTTGCATGCATCATGACTTTATATGTGTATACACAGTTTATTTATTCACTCATCCTTTGATGTATATTTGAGCTATTTCCATCTCTGATAATCATGAATAGTGCTGCTATAAACATCAGTTTACAAATGACCATTTGTGTTCTAGCCTTCAGTTTCTTCAAGTACTTAGCTAGTAATGGGATTGCTGGATCATATGGCAATTCTATACTTGATGTCCTGAGGAACCACCATACTGCCTTCCAGAGCAGTTGCAGAATTCTACATTCCCACCAAAGTGAAATAATTGTACATGTAACTCTTCCTCCTCATCTTCTCCAACACGTGTAGTTCTCTTTTCTTTTTTTTATAATAATCACTCTGCTAGGTGAGAGATGATATATCATTGTGGTTTTGATTTGCATTTCCCAAATAACCAGTAAAGATGAGGATCTTTTCATATGTTTTTTGAGTCTTTTGTATTTCCTCTTCAGAAATGTGTCTAGCCATGTTTTTTTTTTATCATTTTATAACTAGTTTTTTGAATTTTGGTTGTTGAATTGTATGATCTCTTTATATATTCTGGATATTAAACCCTTATCAGATATATGATTTTCATATACTGTCTTCCATTGCATAGGCTGGCTTTTTATTTTCCTGACAAAGTCCTTTGATGTGCAAAAGTTTATGATACTGAAGAAGTCTCATTTATCTCTTTCTTTTTTCATTTCTCATGCTTTGAGTTTATGGTCTAGGATACCAACTCTTAGTGTCAGAATAGAGCATTTGAAGATGCACTTTGGGCTACTATCTGAAATTACTCTCCAACAGCTTCAATTCCATCTCTTCTGGGGGCTGTTGATGTGGAAAAAGATAAGGAGTCAGTGAGAAAGAAGAAGGACAAAATGTAGGAGAGAAATAGAAAAAAGGTTTTTTGGAACCAGGGAATACATGACAGCTTTTATGTGCCCCCTCTTCTCAGAGCCCAGCCCCTCTTTAGCACCCCCAGCTCCAAAAATTAGTTAATTAACTTATTAATTAATTCTGTAGTCAAGGCTGGGTTGAGTACCCCTTCTTGCCCTCAGCAGATTGGTATTATTTTTCCCTTTCAGGGATTCAGCTGCAAGACAGTCCATGAAGTCTGGATGGAGAGGGGCACAAGGCCCCTTGTCAGGGGGAACTTACAAAGTTCACTGGGATCTCAGCTTTTCCTCTGGTTCCAAATTTGTGTATGATGTGTGACTGGTCACTAGAGAACCTGTAAGCACTGATTCATACAGTTCCTGGGTGTTTACCAGCTGCCCTAGAGGAGAGACTAAATTCCACCCCTCACCATTTCACCATCTTGCCCTGCCCCTCCATTGCCTATAACTTTTTTTTATCTTCATTTTATTGAGATATATTCACATACCACGCAGTCATACAAAACAAATCATACATTCGATTGTTCACAGTACCATTACATAGTTGTACATTCATCACCTAAATCAATCCCTGACACCTTCATTAGCACACACACAAAAATAACAAGAATAATAATTAAAGTGAAAAAGAGCAATTGAAGTAAAAAAGAACACTGGGTACCTTTGTCTGTTTGTTTCCTTCCCCTATTTTTCTACTCATCATCCATAAACTAGACAAAGTGGAGTGTGGTCCTTATCATTGCCTATAACTTTTTGACTGATTATAAAATTATTTACAGAAGTCCAAGCCATTTAAAGAACAATTAGACAGCTGTGATTTTGCATTTTCTAAAAATGTACAGTATATTGTTTTAGTTTGTAACAGGTGAAACTGCGTACTGAATAATAAGCTCTCCTAAAGAAAGGGCTAATTTTGTTAAACAAAGATTTACTAGAGACAAATGGGTATTTTATTTATTTGTATTCTTATAGAAAGATATGACTGCTAAGCAGTACTTGAAAAAAATCTACTATTTGAAAGTTGCAAAGAATTTGGAATTGAGGCACAAAAACAAGAACTATCTTGCAAAAATATTTATCAATTAAACTGTTAACCTAAAATTAAACAATAAATACTGAAGAACTTATTTCTTATTTTAACTTTTTATTTTGATATAATATCAGACTTACAGAAAAGACAATATTTGACAAAGAATACCTGTGTAATTTTCACCCAATTCCCCAGATATTAACATTGTATCAGATTATATTTTTTCCTGAACTGTTCAAGAATAAGTTGAAGACATGTTATCTCTTTACCCAATTTATATAAATATTTGCTAAAAACAAGGGTATTCTCTTAAATGACCACCATTCTGTTATCAAAAACATCAAGCTAATATTGATTTCTATTATTTTATAATCTACAAAACTTACTCTGATTTGAAAGGCAAGTCTGTCTCATTTGTTAATAGTTTGGTTGTTTTTTTTAAATTATTTTTAATTTTCCACCAATATGAATGCCAGTGTCCCTGCTAGAACCAACACTTCTTTTCAGGTTCAGCTGACAAGGGTTTGGGAAAGTGGTGTCTGTCAACTTTCTATAGACAACATTATTGACTTAAAGCTTCTTTAGCAATTTAAGATGAATGTCTTTTTACTGATGTAAGGTTCATGAAGTGAAGCATGCTGATCAAAATACCTGTAAAAATGATTTTGAATGGTCTACAAAACAAAAATTTGCCTACTGTTTGCAACTTCATTTTATACTCATGTCCTTCACTATCATCAGGAATGATGATTTCATGATCATAAAATATAAAAGCAGAAAATTAAGGCAACTTCTATGTCAATGCTAACTTTTATAATATAAATTTTGAAAAAAATTATTATTACTAGTGTGTTAATGAAGAAAACTTGATTTTTTTGTAAATGTTGCTTCTCTACTTAGAGGGCTTTCATTTAGACCATAGGCAATTTATTTTATAGAAGAACATATCTTTTCCATAATTTTCCTCAAAGCATTTTTCACTTCCTGGTTCCTCAGGCTGTAAATTAAAGGATTTAGCATGGGAATTACCACAACATAGAAAACAGAAGCTATTTTGTCAGTATCCAGAGAATGGCCTGTTTGGGGCTGCATATACATAAAGATGACTGTCCCATAAAATATACTGATGGAAGTCAGATGTGATGCACAAGTAGAAAAGGCCTTTTGTCTGCCTTCAGCAGAATTAATCCTCAGAATGGCAACTAGAATGAATATGTAGGATATGAGGACAATGAAAAGAGAGAAAAGAGTATTGAAACCAGCAAGTGTGAACAGTATCAGTTCTTTGATATCTTTGTAATGGGTTTTATGACAGGCCAGAGCAACCAAAGGAACATCATCACAATAGAAGTGATTAATTATATTCGAGTCACAGAAAGACAAGTGGAAGGTAAGAATTGCTTGTAAGAGTCCCACAGAAAATCCATAGAAATATGTGCCAACCACCATTTGAATACAAGCCCTTCTATTCATGACAATGGCATAGAGTAAAGGGTTGGTGATGGCCACATACCTATCATAGGCCATGATTGAGAGCATATACACTTCACATACCACAAACATGATAAAGCAAAACAACTGTGTGGCACAGGCAGGTATGGATATCCTTTTAATTTCCTGGAGGAAATTTACCATTGTGTTTGGGGTGACAGAGGAGGTATAGCAAAAATCAACAAAAGCTAGATGACTGAGGAAAAAATACATAGGTGTGTGAAGCTGAAGAGTGATTTGAATTAGCATAATTAACCCAAGATTACCCATGACACTAATTAAGTAGATCACCAGAAAGACTCCAAAAAGAAGGGCTTGAAGTTCCATACTATCTGTGAGTCCCATTAGGATGAATTCAGACACTTCTGAATTATTGCCTTTGGCCATGGAAAGTGTGTAGAAGTATCTTAAACCATTATCCCCAGAACATCTATTCTGGGTGATCTTGGCTTCTTGAATTAAGAAGTTGACTAACCCTTATATATGGAGGCCATACTGGAAAGATAATTCTCACAGATTTCATGGGCCATTCTTAGATTTCAATTCTCTTTCTTTGGGCCTGAAGGTATTTGCTCCAGGAAGAAAATCCAAGATGCTCAGTGCCCTGAGGTATTGTTAAAGAAGACAAAAGATACCTGAATTAAAGCATGAACTATCAAATAGAGAATGAAACCTCACTATTATAAGTGTAGGAGGATAAATACTTTGATAATTCAAGGGAAGACATGTCTCAGATTAATATATTAAGATGAAATAACTAGAAATTTCAATACAACTCAGAATCAAGACAATCATGACTCTGACTATTCTCAGCATGCTAGCCAGTGTAATGAAAAGAAGGGGTAAAATATTATTTACAACTAATTATATTGATTCATCCTGTTTTTAAGTAGCACTTTAAAAGTGGAATCCCATACAATGTGATATTTTGATGGTATGTGACATTGTTCCTGAACAATAATTTCAGTAGAAAATATTAATACATTTGTTAAGGTCATCATAAAGTGTTCAGTTACAGTTATATGATGAAAATGATAGCATAATAAAAATGCACCTTAAATTAAATATGAAAATATATTTTTCAAGAATCCATTCAAAATAATAACTTTTTAATTATTGTTTAATTTATTGCTGAAAAAATATACTCAAATATCATTGCCAAAATATTAAAAGCCATTATATTGTAGTTGATCCTTCCTTCCTTTTCTTTCCTTCCTTCCTTCCTTCCTTCCTTCCCTTTCTTCCCTATTGTAATCATTCACTACAGTTTATGCTATAAACTATCTCATTAAGTTTAATTTCATATCTATATTTCATTTTACAATCCATTCCATATTGTGCACATTTGTGACATAATTTTCAATATTGATAATCCTATGATTTGTACTTATTTGGTGCCCAGATGGACATTTGAAGCATTTCCAACTATTTCTCAGTAAAAATACTTTTCAAAACACCACTACACATATTTGAGGTATTTCCTTTTGACATGTTCCACCTGTGCACTCATTCGTGAACAAGTTTGAGATACTTTTCTAATTGAATACAATTGTTTTCAGAAAGGGTGAAGATAATTTATAAAATTATCAGCAAATTTTAAGTGGAAATGCCAATTATTTTTCCTATATTAATACTTAGGTAGCAAATCCTCAAATGTAACCTCAAAATTCTTATATTACTCTGAAAGGATAGTTTTCTAAATGTCCAACATTTTCAAATTATAGATAAGAAACCTAAAAATTAACATTTTAAAGTCCTTTACTGTTAAAAAATGTTTTTTCTGTTTTTTGTTCCTTGTTATAGTACATTTAGCAACTAATGTTTTCACCTTTATACTACAGAGGAAACCAAGGCACATATAGGTGGAATGAATTGTCTAAAGTTTTTTGATTAAGCAAATGGTAATGTTTAAAAAACAGAGGAGGAAAGGAAGGGAATTTCCATTTTTGAGACCTGTGGTTCAGACTAGCCCTGTGTCTCTATAACTCCACATAATTTATAGTATAATCATCAGAAGTGTATACTAAAATGAAGAGACCATAAAATGACCTAATGCAGGATTTTTAAAAATATTTTTATTTGAATGTAGTCTCCTCTCTTGGTCACTAATACCATCTTTCTTGTCATTTGCCACTAAGCATTTAATTGGTCCCTAGGTGAACAGGGAAGGAGATAAATGAGGAAAATATCATTCAACCTTAAAAAACAATGAAGTTCTGATATATGAGACAACACGGTAAACCTTGAAGACATCACACTGAGTGAAATAAGCCAGACACAAAAGAAAAAAAAAATTGTAAGATCTCATTGATATGAAATAATCGTAATAAGCAAATTCAGAGTCAGAAGGTAGAATATAGTTTCAAGGGGATAGGGTGGGGATAGAGCAATGGAGTTAATGCTTAATTGCACAAAGTTTCTATTTGAGGTGAGGGAAACATTTTGGTCATGGATGGTGGTGATGGTAGCACAGCATTGTGAATGTAATTAAGAGCACTAAACTGTGTATTTGAGTGTGTTTAACAGGATAAATTTTAGGTTGCATGTATGTTATTACAATAAAATTTTTAAAATGAACAAACAAAAAACATAGGATGGTAGAGCACAGTGAACCTTCATGTAAACCATGGACTGCAGTTAATAATAAATAAAAATAATTGTAATAATATTCTTACATCAATTGTAAAAACTACCACACTAATGGAAGTTGTTAATGATAGGGGAGGCATATGGGAACTCTGTATTCTCTGAATGATTTTTCTGTAACCTACAAGTTCTTTACAAATATATACACATATAAAAGACATGCATGGGTCATAAACTCAAACCTCTTTCTGTGTAATTGAAAACTGTGTGTGTGTGTGTGTATTTCATGTATTTATCAATTATCACATATGGTATTCTCATTTATAAATCATTACTCACATTCATATGACTAATGATTAGTAGAGTTGAAACTCAAGTCTTTGGGCTCATAGTAGAAAGGCCCCTAGCATGGGCCATTACCATTTCTAATGCAGTTTAATCCTCAAAAAGACTCTAAATCTAATGGTGTTATAATAATTTAATTGATGAATACTCTGGTATTCAGTGAGAGCACACACATAGTAAACAGAATCATTTGGGATCTAACCATATTTGTGTTAGTAAAAGATATGCTTTTGCCATTAGGGTATATTGCCTCCTGGGTTCAGTGTATTATAAGCTATACCTTAGTAAATAATGAGAACTTACCCAAACTTTGCCAGCATAACTGCATACTATTCTTTCTACAGGTAAGTGACCTATGATGTTTCAATTATTGTGAGTGTATTTATTTGGAATTCATTATTCCTCTGGGATTCTTTCCCTGAATTTCTTTTTTCAAAAAATGTTCTTGGAATACAAAATATAATGAGGTCTCATAGGCAAAAGAAAAACTGTTCACTTAAAGAGTTAGTCTTTAGAGGCCAAACCAGACTTTCATGTCAATAGTAGGTCATGTTAAATCACTGACAGAAATCAGATTAAAATGTATTATTCTCATTAATAAAGGAAATTTGTTGTATGTATTTATATGAAATAGGTTTATACTGTCATAATATTTTTCAAGAAATTTACAAATCAGGAAAACTCTTTAGACTATATGTTTTTGCTTTACACATGGAACATACTGTCTGTGCTGCCTTTGAGTCTTGAATCCTGAATTGTGGGTGGGAGATGCCTAGACTTTTGTTCATGCTCTGCCTGTTCCTAATTGTCTATTCACATAATGAATGATTGTTTATACATTATTCATTTGATAAATGAGGAGGTTGGTATAATTTATTTTGGATCAGAGAATTAGTTAATTTTAATATATTTGTCCTATAGGAAATGAGAAACTAGATGCAAAGTTTTATGATTACACATACATCTGAAATGCAAGTCTCTAGAAAAAACTTTCATTAACTAGTGATCAGATAGTCATTCATCTCTAACTGATGAAAATAGGCATTCTACTAGTTTTTAAATGGGAAAAAATTCAGATTATTTAGAAAAGTCCATTTTAATTAAGTCATTTTCTGAATTTCATGAACTCAGAATCCTGGTTTCTGTTGATGAAGACTTTCTTCAGGGCTTCTTTTACCTCCTTGTTCTGGAAGCTGTAGATCAAGGGGTTTAACATGGGGATGATCACTGTATAGAAGACAGAAGCCATCTTGTCTGTGTCAAGGGAATGATTTGAGCTTGGTTGTAAATACATAAAGATCAGAGTCCTGTAGAAAATGGTGACTGCCACCATGTGAGAACTGCATGTGGAGAAAGCTTTGCACCTGCCCTCAGCTGAGCACATCTTCAGGATGGCAGATATAATGCACATATAGGAGTCACAGACAGTCAGAAGGTAGGAAATGAATGTGATGCCAACACAAGCAAAGATCCACAGCTGTTTGGAGTGAGTGTCTGAGCAAGTTAGCCTGAGGAGGGGCATATCATCACAGTAGAAATGACTGATGATATTGGAGTGGCAATGAGAGAGGTGGAAGGTGAGGATGGTATGAAACAGTGCAACCAGGATGCTATAGCTATAGGGTGCCACTACAAGCTGAATGCAGATTCCTGGAGACATCATGACCATATAGAGAAGGGGGTTACAAATGGCCACGTATCGATCATAGGCCATGGAAGCCAGTAGCAAGCACTCGGCTATCATGAATGCCAGAAAACAGCATAATTGAACAGCACATACATTGGAGGAGATGAGATTTTGTTTGTACAGGAAATTCCCAAGCACTTTGGGTGTAATGACAGAAGAGTAGCAGAAATCGACAAAAGCTAGGTGGCTAAGGAAGAAGTACATTGGTGTGCTGAGTCTTGCATCTGTTTTAATGACCAGGATCAAACCCAAGTTACCCACTACTGTGAATAGATAGATGGACAAGAAAACCACAAAGAGAGGCATCTTTAGCTCCTGACAATCTGTGAGGCCCACAAGAATAAACTCTGTCACTGGGGTGCAATTAAATGGAGCCATGTGTGTCTTTCAGATGCTGGATGAGGAAGATGAAAGGAGTATTAAATCCACCTTACCATTTCTATAAGTCATCTTTTAATAACACAATACAGTGAGAAGGGTGTTTATTGTTAATACAAAAGACTACTATCTGATTATTATTATACAGGGATGCTGTGGATGGGAAAGAGAGCAGAAGAGATACTTGAGGAAAAGGTGTATTTCTGTCTCCCACTCCCCCATATTACTCTTTATACAGAGTTAAAAGCTGTAGGATAAGATTTAGTCCACATTGGTGCAGTCTTGGTTCAAATATCCTGCACATTATGTTATTTAAAAGTCAATCTTAATTTTTCAAAATATAATACTATTATTTTATTGAAGTAATGCTAACATTGATTACATAAAGGAAAATGAAACATCTTCAGTGTCATCACTCCGACAAATTTGCCATTTTGTGTGTGTGTGTGTAGACTGTTGCAAGGGTGACAGAGAATTCTCTGTTTTTCCATTATAACTTTATCATTTACCAAAGATAGGTCACTAGAGTTCCTGCACAGTCTCCAAAGTTGTGTTAATAATGCTTTTGTATCTCTTTTGTCCTCTTACTCTCTCCTTTTTTCCTGTCTTCACTTTATATTTGAAAAATGGAAAAAAAACAATTTTGCAAAAAAATATATGAATTACTTTACATGCACTGAAAAATTATGCACTAGAAATAAATGTTGCATAAATAAAATTAAAAAAATCATATTTCCTCACTTTTTTTTCACAAATTTCTAATGACTTACATCTCAAAAAGGTTTAGGACTACAGATTTTTTAATTTATTTGCTTTAATTTAAAATGTTTATGAAATGGATACTTTGTGGTTAATAATTACATTCAAAGTATGCTAATTTATTTTTTATCCTAAGTAAACATGTGATAGTCCATCCTGGAACTCTGACATGAAGATGGATTTTTAATGTCAAATGATAGCAAGAGAATCAAGGAAGAAAATATAGACCTAGGAAACTTTCAATCTTTTGTGCTCTAATTTGCATCTGAACACACTGAAGTCCATTTTAAGAGAAGAGTAACAAGTAAAAAAGAAAGACAAAATTAAGTATTGGTTTATAGGTCTGCTCTTACCAATACCCTTCTCCATATTAGTAGCATTCAGACTTTTCTGGCCATGACCCTTTGAAAGAAATAGTTGTTGTAAGATAAGATAAAACACAGACACACACAATCATATATACATATATATATATATATATATATCCAGAATGATACTCTAACATCTGGATATGTGGATGTGCTCATATTTTCTTTAAAGAAAAAAAACAGATTTCATTTAAAAATTCTGGTTATGATGTACTAAAGTGAACTTACTATATAGTAATTTTTCACAAGACATCTTAAACACCCCCCACCACCACCCCAAGGCTGCCTCTCACTACCACCAGCTTGAGAAATACAAACCCACACTACATACTACAACTACCTCCTAGTAGTGATACCTCTCCCTCTTTAGGACATTTCTTTATTACTTCTCTGAAGGAAAGCATCACTTTTTCCTTGCATTGAGTACCTGCACTAACCATTTTTATTTTTTAATCATAAATACAATCTAGTCTATGGATATTTTATATTCAAATTCCAATGAATTTTCTTCCTTTCTGTCACATTCAACATGCAGTAATCTAATGAGAATAAATGTTTTCCATCTCTCAATTACAATTTGCCCTTACATGCTTCCCTGTGTTTATATATGTGTTTCCCTGTGTCCACCTCTATCAAGTTATTGGGGGATGGACAGCTAAAGAGAAAACTATCCTTTAAAGCATATAAAATTTCCACCCTCCCTTTGAAACCCTCCCCTATATCTAAGTCCCATTCTGTGTTATCTTCTTTTATCTTTGTGTTCTGGAAATACTTTATACATAACTCATTTACAGATCTTCTCATATGTATGCAACCATATCTTTCCTTATTTCTTCTCTTTGATTTCAGGGATGTGAACCATGGATTTTTCATTCATTTCCTAACATAGTCTTTTCTGGATCAAGTTAGTAGAAAGCAAAACTTAATTTTGTTAATAATAGTTCAATATTTATTACCTTTGTTCACAGTTAATATTCTTTACTTGCATAATATATATTTAAGGATATATTGATAACTTTATGCTAGCAAACTCACCTCTTCTCTGGGTAAAATCACCAGCTTTTGTAAGAATGTGAAAGATTTTTGACAGAGATTACAGTCTAGTCAATGAAGTGCTTCATTTTTCCAAACCTCCTAATAGATCCTATCTTAGAGTACTCAAACCTTTGTTTTTTGAATCTCAATCTAATAAGAAGTATATTTTACATAATAAATGATACACACAAAACTGAAATAAAATGAGAAGAAAAACACTATTTACCCTTATTTCAGAAACTGACATCTAAGATGTGTTATTCTGTTTTATTCTGTTCTAGTTTACTTCATTTTTAAAATTATCTTGATCCCAGTTTTGAATTAACTCTTCTCACCTACCTGAGAGGAGTGTGCTATTTTTCCTCTGAGTCACATTGGCAGCAACAAAGTACAGGGTTTTGTCAGTGACTCTTTCCCAAAGGACCTTAAAGGGCAGGATGCAAACAAGATCATCAGAAAAACTACAGCCCATGCTCCATGGGGATTCCAAGGCAAGATGGAAATGAACTGAAATGCAATTATTTATCTATTGTTTTAATTGTTCATATTGTTTTTGCTGGTGTTGCTTGGTGAGTGAATTTGAATTGTTTTTGAAAGAGATAAATAAGAATTACAATATATCTTTCAAAAAACTCAAAGCTGACTCCCACAGAAACCTATCCCTGAATTCTGTATGACATAATGCTCCTCTCTTTGGTTTACTCTTCAAAAGGCTCATGACATCTTTGCTTACTCATCCAGGTTATCTCTGTTAGTTATTATTTAATTTCTTTTTGTTCTGGACTATAGAACACTCTTTCAGGATATTGTCTTACCTGATATTTGTTCCACAGCAAGGCTGTGCAGGAAAAAGAGGTTTCAATCTTTATTAGGGAATAATGCATCTCTGAAGAAACTGGCAATAATCCCCAATAGTGCAAAAAGCAATGTGGAGGACATAAAAGGAAATGAGGATTATTTTCCTCTACCCAAATAGAGTGTGTGGTCTGCTGTTTCCCTAGCAATTTGGAGCAGTAAGTATTGAACTAAGAATGGACAAGACACTTCAGATGTCTCTTTCAGAGGTTTCAAGTAGACGAGAGCACAGAAACCCAGTTAAGGAATTCCAGTGGCCTTTAAGATATATGTAAGGCATTTTATAGAAGCCGTGTTGTCCAAGGCAAGGAGAATCTTACAACCCCAAGAACTCTGATTTTGATGACTGATAAGCAATCTATTATGGATAATTTTATGGAGAAACAAGGATTGTCCTGTCTGTTCCATCCATGGGCTTTGAATATGAGTTTTTCCACATAGTTTTCTATTAAATAAATCCCCAGCTTTAATTCAGAGCTGCAATGTAATGGGGCAGGGAGAGCCAGGATCTGGCATTGCCTCACACGTGATGCATTAGCACATCAGATGCAGTGAACAGGGGAAAGCAGCAAAGACTTTGAAGTTGCAGCCTGATGTGAGCATATTGTGTCAGCGTTAATCAGAATTGATGCCTACATATAGACCGTATGTTTAAGGTAGTAAGTAATTCTTGTATGTATATAAAGACATCATTTTGCTTTAAAATAGCAAGCATACCTGCTGCTGATGGCCAAATCCCCTATACATACTGCCTTTTACCATAAAATACCATGATTTGGGTCTGATATGAGATAATAGTTCAAAAACTAATATACCATTCTTAAAAAAATTTAGGAAGATTGGTGGTTTTCTTAGACAATCTACTCAACCCTAATATAATTGAGGGTTAAGCCATTAATACCTCTAAACTAAAAAATGAAGAATTCCCTAAATTATGATTGATTCTACAACTCTGTTTTTTTAAACATCTGCCCTAAAATATATCAGTGCAAACAATTACATATAGCCTAAATGATAAAGGACATTTTAATTAATCAGGAAAAACCAAAGCTGCAGTGCTTTACATAGATGTCCAGTCACTTTTACAGGTGAATTATTAGAGCTGTATAAGAAAGGAACAACAGATAAGGCCAAGGATCAACAAAAGACTTTGTTATTCCAGTTTAATTGCTTAAGGGAAACATTTTCCAGGATGTCCCATACTTCCCCTCACTCTGCTGTGCAGTTTATAGAGAAATGTTTGGATAACACAGGAATTAGAAGGGAACAATTTATTTGGTCAGAACTTCTACTGAACTAAATTCTTTACTTCTCTCTATAATCTCTCCAATAAGTGGACACATATACATAGAAAACTGCAGTGATTTCCCTTGTTACATTGCCTTTGTATTTTATTTTATTGAAATTTATTTAACAATTCTGTGCTGTATATAGGTTGCAAAAAGAAAAGCAGTACAAAATGGTGCAGAGTGAGGAATAAATCTCCTTCACCACTAATTCCTGATCCTGTTTCCCTTCAGCAGAGATAACTTCCATTATGATCTTTACACTATATTTTCAAAAACTTCCTATGTAAATTCATGCATTTGAACAGATTAGATTGAATTCAAATGGTAATGAATAGAAGTTGTTAACCATAATTTGTAGGATAGTGTTTTTACAATGCTCTTTAAACATTAGTTATTTTATAGGATTTCAAAGGCTTCTCCCAGGGCAATTATTATCTTTCTATTTCTCAGTCTGTAGGTAAAAGAATTCAGCAGAATCAGAGTCAAACCAAGTTCTGGGAGGAGAAAGTGGTTGACTAGAAAGGGGACACGTAGGGGAACTTTTAGGGTGAAGAAAGTGTTCTGTTTGGTACTAGGTGGTAGATACTTGACTAGATGCATTTGTCAAAAATCCATAGAACTATACTCAACAAAGTGAAGCTTAAAATATGTAAACCAATTAAAAAATCAACCAGGTTGTCAGGGATAGCAGGATGGAATGCATACTATGATGAATGAATCTAACTATTCTAAATATGTGTCAAAAGCACACTGGGGATGGGAGGCATTAGCTGACCTAAGTAACTTTGAAAGATGCTGTTTTTACTAGAAATTGTGAACTTGTAGACAAAAGGAAACCTTGTACTCTAGTTGGTAATTTTTTTTTCCTCATAGGGTTATGAGTTAGCAATTCTGAATCTGCTGCACATGTATACTGCCGTTAAACATATAAATAGTTCTTGGATGGTGAGAGCCAGATTTCTCACCATAGAAGAGGAAAGTTTCAGAGAAGCATGAAGTGAATACTAGAGCTAACCCTGTGGTATTGGAATAGAATTGTTGGAAATACCTGAATGAACTCATGTTTAGTTTCATACATATATACACACACACACACACACACACACGTGTGCACACACACATGCACGCACACAGTGCTCTCTTCAATCCTCTACTGGAAAATTACTCAACATTATATTTTCTTCTTGTTTAGAGTTTGTGAGTTTCCATATTTTTTTTCCTTTTTCCAGATTCTAATTTGGAAGCTCAGAAGAGCTTGCTTGAAAGAAAATTTGATGGTGTCTCTATGGTTAGTAACATTGGGTTTCACTTATTTCACATTTCTTCCTGTGCTGTCACAAGAGAGTGGTCTGTGAGAATTCTGGAGATGAAAATATTTGTGTAGCATTATATCAAGCAAAACTTTGAAATAGTTTAGGTGTCAAACCACAGAATAAATGGAGAATTTTGAGAGCGTAATGATGAGGAGTGTGGACAAGTGAGTCAAAAACAGATGGTATGAAACCCCACTATAGTTCTCAAGAGCTGCCTGACTTTGTTTCAGGTATTTCTGCTTCAGGCTCTCTATCTCATATGTAAGATGGAAATAATGATATTAAATTTGCAAAAAGTGTTAGTGAGAAAAAATGAGATAAATACTTGAAGCATATTTCTCATTCTTCCTTCCATAAAGACATCTGTTGTCAGTATTTGCATTATTAACTTAATTATGAAGAGTATTGACAACCCCTAGTGACCTTTCTGTTGTAAATGATTAAAATAGAAATATACATAACCACACTTTTCTCAGTGCTGTGACAATGTGGAGTTCATGTCTGCACTGGAAGAACGACAGATCTGTCAGAGCCATGCAGCACAGATTTTTTTGCTCTCTGTGATTAATGTTAACATTTCTTCAATCAAAAAAATAGCTTAAACATTTTTAACAAGTCAGGTAGTAGCTTTAAATAATTTAATATACAACAGTTTTGAAAAGAAACTAAGGCAATATGGATAATTTCACAAATTTTATATAATAGATCTTTGAAGATAGGGTACTCTTTTCCCATAAATACCTCTGTCTGTATTCTTTCCCATCCCTAGCTCCAAGTTTGTTAGCAATCCCTAAACTAGCAACAATTCTATTAGATATCATGACTTATAGAAATGGTAAGCTGGGCTTATTTCTCCTCTCTTCTTCCTTACCAGGACGTCATGGAAAGACACATGCTCAGATAAATTGCACACTGGCTACAGAGTTTATTCTTGCAGGCCTCACAGATCATCAGGAGTTGAAGATGCCCCTCTTTGTGGTTTTCTTGTCCATCTATCTTTGCACAGTAGTGGGCAACCAGAGTTTGATTCTAGTCATTAGGATAGACACAAGACCCAACATGCCAATGTACTTCTTTCTTAGCCACTTGGATTTTGCCAAATTCTGTTAGGCCTCTGTAATTATGCCCAAATGCTTGGAAATTTCTTTCTTTCTTTTTTTTTCTTTTGTTTTGTTTTAAGAATTTCACAACACAGCTTCATAGAATTAGGAACTTATGGGATGTCACAAAGACTAAAATAAATGTCTCCTCCCTCTTAAATTCCAAAAAAAAAGTGAAACATAACATCATAAAATTTAATGTATTTTACTCTTAGCCCAAGGTCTAAACCAGAGACATTGGATTATTTGTGGTATTATACTGTGGGAATACAGATCAGTGACCTGAACCAAGGATCCAGGTTCACAAATCCCTGATTGGGTTTCCCTCCAGGAAGCCCATCCTCAGCATTTGCTCTAGTTTTCTCTTCCTGGTCCCCAGGAAGCTCATTGATCCCTTCACTAAAGAGGAGCTCTATTCCTCTCTTCTGTGGATGCCCATGATCAAATAAATTTAACAATGACCTTATATAGGGAGGCGTTACTAGGGAGAAAGGGCAGGGTTTTCATGTTTAATTTCTAACCTCCCTCTATGGAGAGTTCAATTCACATCAACAAAATTCATTCATTAATTTTTTTTGATAGCAGATGTTTTTTCTTATCATATTTTTTATTGTAGAATATAATATATATACATAGAAGTTATAACTTTACAAGTGCAATTTAATAACTAGTTTGAAAGCAACTTTAAATTATGTTACAGTTCTGTGATTTCATTTATTTCCTTATTATGAAATATAACATACATGCAAAAAGTTAATATCTTTCAAAGTATCATTTAACAAGCAGTTATATAGGATATTTCTAAAAATATGATGAGTTACAGTACCATAGTTTCAGTTATTTCCTTATTGTGAGATATAATAGATATACAAAAAGGTGAAAACTTTCAAATTATCATTTAATAGGTAGCTGTAGAACAAATTTCAAAGGATGCTATGGGTTATAGTTCCAGTTCCACCATTCCAATTCTTTCTTCTACTTATTCTAACACCCTAGCAACTAAGAAGAAGAAAGTTATATAGATTCAGTATTTATAATCCTTTGTTAAATTTCCTCTTGTCTGTTGTTACCTCTTCCTCTAATTTATTCACTTTCCTGTTCTTCAGGGATATCTAGGCAGTGACTACTCTAACTTGTTCAGGTTGAAAAGGAGTGTCAACATTATGAGAAAAGAGGACACATCTGGCTGATGTTTTTAAAGAGGCTATTGCCTCTGGGTTTTGGGACATAGTTGGCATAAGAGTTATCTGGAGGATTTAATTTTCTGAAGAATAAACTTAGTAAGTGAAACTTTCATAGAATCTCAGGGATCTTGTTATTCTTTAGGGTTTGTGGGACTACTGTTGAATTGGGCTTATCATTCAGTGGCCATTTGACACATCTAGCTGAAGTCTGCATAGGAGTAACCTCCATGACAGCATGTGGACTCTATATAAATTCTCTTAGCCACTGAAACCTTATTTTGTTGCCTTTCTTTTCTCCCTTTTGATCAAAAAGGCATTCTCAACCCCTTGTTGCCAGGATCAGGCTCATTTCCAGAATCTGTATTCCATATTGCCAGGGAGACTGATTCATCTGGGGGATTCTGTCCCATGTTGTGGGGAGGTTGATGAATTTATTTGCAGGGTTAGGCTTAGAGAGAGGAAGTCCACATTTGAGGCACAACAGAGATTCTCTGATGGTGATGCATAGGCATAATTATAGGTGGGCTTAGCCTCCCCTTTACAGCCATAAGTTTCACAAGAGCAAGTCTCAAGATCAAGGGCTTGACTTATAAAGTAGTGGGTTCCCAAGTTCACATGGCACATGTTATGTCCATGATAATCCATCCATATCTCATTCCAAATGACTATGGATTTTGATCTGTGCTGGTATCACATTCAGTTCTTCAGTTATGGTTGTCACATACTTCTTCCCTAGAGGAACATCTTCCACATTCCAGACATTTTCTTTCTAGGTCAAGGTATTCTCTTCTTCCCAGAATTTGATTTACTTATACTTCCAGACATATTTTGCTGTATATGTCAAAAATCATGCTCAATGTTTTACTTATTGGAAAGAATTAGTCACTGTCTTTCAGGGTCACAGTTGATGGGGTTATATTTAATAAGTCAAGTTTATGTCTGCCTTATTACACAAGCCTATTTAAGAGTTCAACAGATTATTGAGTTTCATGCCTAGATTTGAGATTTTGGTGTAATCCAAAATACAATTCATTACATGGTAGTCTTGAAAATCCAACATCAAATTAATTCACTTTGATAGAATGAATACTATGCCTGTACTGAAATTTATAAATTCATTAAAATGCATATTAAAGTATAAAATATAAATCAAATATAATTAAGCATTCTCTAAGTTTTTCTCTCAGCAGTTAAAATGGCCTGGGCCATTAATGATTAATTTCTTGTTATACTTGGACTTTGCATTATGTTCTGTCATTTGAAGTGTTTGTTTCTTGCCTGTTAAGCATCTTGAGTCCCAAAAGATAGCTCATGCTTGTGAGATATCATTAATTTTTTTCTCAGAAATTGTTTAAAATGATGTAATAGTAGATAAAGTTTCCAGAGGGACCAACACATCATACAAAATATACTAATACTTACATACAATGTTAACTATTGTTCCCACTCAAAAAGTTTGCCTTGAGATTCATTGGACTTTATTTGGTTTTGCTGTGGATTACTCAGAGATAACATAGAATGGGAAAAGATTCAAGGTAATCAAAGCAGTAAAAAGAGTTTGGAGCAACACAAACTTCAGGTTCATTCATTAAATTATACTACCAGTACATTTGCCACATCCTGCTAGGTACTAGGAATAAAACTGGGGGAAATATAGAACTATCTTTGCTTATTAAGAATTTAAAATTTAGATTAAGTTACAAACAAATAAACAGACCAATGAATTATTGGGTGTAACACTTGATCAGTAGTGAGAAGCTTCTAGAAGGAAGGTAAATTTCACCTGATGTTGAAATATAAGTAGAAAGCAAGTAGCCAACTGGAGAGGTGAAGATAAAGGGAAGAGTATTCCAACCAAGCTATGTACAAAATCCATTGCCATAAATGAGAAACTGAAGCTATGAAACAGTTCCCATGGTGAGAGCATGGATATTGCATGAGGGAGTGACAAGAGATGACACTCATATGCAAAACAGGAGCTTGCTTATCAAGGGTTGAATTAGTCACATTAAAGAATTTGGACCTTAAGGTCAATGCAGAAAAAAACAAGGTAAGATTTTGATGTAAGAAAGTGTACTCAAGCTGGCATAAGCATGAGACTGTGCAAGACTGGAGGCTACAATAAAAGGTATAGGTCAGTAATCCAGAAAAGTTGTGGTAAAGACCTGAATAAATAAAAGAATATAAAGAATTGTGGAAATAGATGTATTTGGGAAAATAAGATTAAATTATTAGTAGTCTTCAGGAAATAATTCATTATTTGTGGAAGGGGGAAGGAGATATGAAATATGTTTTCTTGGTTTCTGACCTTGATGACTGGTTGGAAAATGACAGCATTCAGTGATTTAGGAAATATATGCACCAAGGCTTATTCATGGAGTGGAGTGAATTTTGATTTGCTGAATTCTCTTTTAAACATGATCAATATCGGTACCTCTGAAATATCTAATTATCTGGCAAGCTGTTGGGAACCTGTATCCAGAGCTCAGAGTAAAACTGGCCTAGAGAATTAGATTTTTGCATCACTGGCATGTAAACAGCAATTGTCCTCATAGCATTAGATAAAAACTCTGAAAAAGAGTGTGCAATAAGGACATGAGCTGACTTATGTGGAATTCTAAAATAATAGCCTTATTTAAAACACAAAGGAAGCAGATCTACCAAGGGAGAACAAAAGTAGACATAAATATGGGAAAACATAGATTCTGGTGACTTTGAAACCAGAAAATAATAATTTTCTAGATGAAATGTGATTCAAATGGTGTCCATTGCTGGAGAGAAGTCAACTAAATAGACTTTATTGAATTCGGGGATAAGAAGGGTGTTGGTGAAATTGGTGAAAGTAAATGCAGTGCAATCCTGAGAAAAGTCATCAGCATACAATACACAGATATAAATGTGAAGGAGGAAGCCAGTGTTGGCAACCCTTCTAGCATGTTTTTATCTTGAAGGGGTGAAGAGAAGATAAAGGGTAACAAAGGTGAAGGTAGAGAAAAAGAAATCAGAGATTACTGGTGAAGCTTTTTGCATATATCTTGTTTTTAGATTGATGGGAAAGATGGAAAAAAGAGGGAGAATGTTACGTAAAACAAAAGAACATTGAGACTAAAATATAAGTTTAATTATTAGAAAGAGAACACCATCTGCCAAAATATTGTAAAGAATAGATTTGGAATCACGTAGGTTTTTGCAGCTGGTGACAAGAAGTTTAAAAGTTTTCCATTTTATTACTTTAAATTCCCCTCTGAAGTTGGAATTGTTGACATCTACTAAAATGCCAACTGCTACAGAAAAAGATGAAAGAAGTCCAGTGTTTTGAAATAGCAACACAGACTGGGAGACAGAAAGTTGATTCAGAAAAAAGGCAAATATAAATTACTATTTGATTTTGAATATGATAATCTCATAATTGCTCACTTTTTCCTGGATAGTGTTCTTGGTAGTCCAAGTGAATTGCAAAGAGAAGCACATTCCCCCAAAAACCCAAATGTTGGTGTGTCTGGAGGGAAATAAGGCAAGAAAGTTTAGGAGGTTGGCAAGTGTAATTGTATTAATAAATCATGGAGTCTAAGTTGTGTAGGGAAACAACTGATTAAAGAAAGTTTTATGATTGATAAGGGATAATTAGTGGGGCATGAGAAATAGTGATATGAATGAATAAACTAAAAGTTTTAATGTCACAACCAAGTTATAAAAGGGAGAAGCAGATGGTGAGGTCATAAAATAATGTTTTAAATTTGGATACTTAGCATTTGATCAAATTCAGATGAGACAAGTTCCAAGATGGAGTCATGGGTGTGGGAAACTCAAATGGATTGGAGGTGGGGTCACTGATAGCAAGGTAGCATGATCTGAGAATCTATATTATTAAATGTGTGGCCTTCCTGGGCATGGATGACAATATTGTGGAAGAAAGATAGAATGATTTCGGTGGCAAAGTCTACAGTGAATTAAAGGGAATGACTGGAGAGCTATGATTGACAACAATAAAGATGGATATAAATCTCAAATCATTAGAACAGTTTGTACAAATGAGAGATGTACTAATAAATTTGAAACAATGCCTACAACATTAATGATGACTTATGTTGCTTCTCAATTTTGAAATATGTGGAGAGTTGCATATTGACCAGTCTGCAGAGATGTGGACTGGAGAGAAGCAGGTTTCAAGGGAAATCCAGGTTTCAGTTTAAGACGAGAGAATTAAGGGATTGAAGATGTTGGAGAATTTGGCAATAAGAGAGCAAGTGCTACATAGGTTTCGATACAGCATAGATATGTAAGTGCTAGAGAGAAAAAGGGCTACACAGGACAATGATTTTTAGTCACAATTGGTGAAGCAAAGAGAAAATGCATTTCAAAATATTACAAACAGAATAACCATCCACATTCTTCACTATGATGGGATTACACACATGTTTCTGAAGAGTAAACTTCATTTTAAATAATATTAATACTATTAAGAGCTAAATCTCATTTAGCATATAGCATGATATAAGTAATCATGAAAGCACATGATGTGAACTAACTCAGCTTGCCTTTCCACAGTTGTTTTGACCTCTGGTTGATAGAGATATCTTTCCCTCTCTGGAAGATTATTTGCATAAACTATAACTTGAAGTTAGGGAGTCAAGGATGGACCAGTTAATGAGTTATTCCTTCTCTACCACATGCTTGTCATGAAAAATTTAGAAGACCTAAACTTTCAGACCCTGTTTCACTGATAGTGAGGATGATAACTGTACTGCCAGTCTATATGGCTGCTGTAAAGATAATCTGAGATTAAATAGTGAAAAATGAAAATCAAATTTACATCTTTTCTGCTGAAGTAAATATCATTAAAAGGTATCTCCTTTTAATTAGCCAGAAACAAGTTTACATTTTACAAATTCATTGTAGAGCTTTTTCCTTCCCTTGCTTTGTATTTGGATCTTTGAAGGCACTTGGTAAATGTGTTTTCTGAATCATTTGCTTTGCTGTTATTGTCAATCCTGTTATGCATATTTCAAATAAAGTAGATGTGCCAGTTTGAAACTGTCATGTACCCCAGGAAAGTCTGTGTGCTTTAATGAAGTCTTGTGGGGGGCAGACTTATTATGGGTGATAACTTTTGATTAAGTTGTTTCCATAGAATTGTGACCCACTCAACTGAGACCTTTCAATTAGATTATTTCCATGAAGATGTGACCTCACCCATACAAGGCTGGTCTTAATTAGTTTACTGGAGTACTTAAGAGAGCTCCAGGCTAACACAGATGTCAGATGCTAAGAGATGCAGATGGAAAGATGTTTGGAGATGCCAAGCTAAGAGATGAAGACCTGAGTTTGCCCCAGAGTAGCTAAGAGAGGACCCACAGATGCTTAGAGAGAGATGCTCTTGGAGAATGAGCAAGAATGCACAGGAGCTGAGAGAGAGAAGCTAAGAGAGACAGAAGCCCAGAGACATTTTGTAGAATACAGTTTTGAAACCAGAATCCAGGAACAAAGGACTGGCAAATTCCAGCCACTTGCCTTCTGATCTGAGGTGTTCCGGACACCATTGGCCTTTCTTCAGTTAAAGTATCTTCTTGTTGATGCCTTAATTTGGACACTTTTATGGGCTTAGAATTGTGAATTTGTAACCTAATAAATTCCCTTTATAAAAGCCAATCCATTTCTGGTATTTTGCATAAAGGCAGGTTTAGCAAAGTGGAACAGTAGGCTATTCACACTTCTGAAGTTTTTCTTCTACTTTAATTCACAAATACCACACAACAGTTAAAGACAAACCAGGAATTCCAGAAAAGTCAAAGAATAAAATCAAAATTCACATAGTGATTAATTTATAGTCTAGAGAAAATCAGTATTCAAAATGTTATTTCTTATCTTTCATAAACAAATATTCACCTTCTGGAAATTTCATAAGCAAACAAAAAATTCACCTTCTGGATCAATTTTTTATTTTATTATTTGTTTTAAATAAGAATTTTCAGATGGATTATTATAATCTTATATAAGGTACTCCAAATACCAATAATTAAAAAAAAATTGTTACCTGTTTCAAATGATTCTGAAACTTTAATTTCTCTTATTAAAATGTGACATATTTTTCAGTTGTGTACATTTTTAAATAAAATATCTTCTTTCTACTTTAAAAAATCCCCTTAAAATTTCATGCTTTGTAATTTCTACCTAGAACAAACATCTTCATTCTGAAAGAAGAAACTAACTTGAGAATAACAGACAGAACCATCAGAATTCTCCTTTGAATGTGTTCAGTATAACATTACTTTGAGTAAGAACCATATCCTAACATCTATTTGAAAATTGCCTACAGAGTCAAGAGTACTCATAATGTATGTTCTAGAAGGATTCACTGTGGAAGAATTGTACATGTATTACATGCCAAAGGCAATCATTCAGCAGTGTCTGAGTTTATCCTCTTGGGAATCACAGATAATCCAGAGCTTCAAGCCATTCTCTTTGGTGTCCTCCTGGTGATCTATTTAGCTAATGTCATGGGCAATGTTGGTTTGATTGTACTAATCCAAATTAGTCCTCAACTTCACACACCCATGTATTTGTTCCTCAGCCATCTGGCTTTTGTTGATTTTTCTTTTACTTCATCTGTCACCCCAAACACCTTGGCAAACTTTATGCATGAAGTTAAAAGGATAACATTTTATTCCTGTGCCATTTTGTGCTGCTTTATCTCACTTGCAGTTTGTGAAATGTCCCTGCTTTCAATTATGGCATATGATTGGTATGTTGCCATCTGCAACCCTTTACTCTATGTCATTCTCATGCCTAGGAGACTCTGTACTCGAATGATTGTTAGCAGATACATTTATGGATTCACTGTGGGTCTTGTTCAGATGATGGTGACCTTCTGCTTGTCTTTTTGTGACTCCAGTATGGTGAACCACTTCTACTGTGATGATGTTCCTTTGATTGCACTGGCCTGCTCTGACACTCACATCAAAGAGCTGATGCTACTTATCACAGCTGGGTTCAATACCCTCTGCTCTCTTCATTGTGCTAATTTCTTATGTCTTCATTCTTTTGGCCATTCTAAATATTCACTCTGCTGAAGGAAAACGGAAAGCCTTTTCTGCGTGTGCTTCCCACCTGACTTCCATCACAATGTTTTATGGGACAATCAGTTTAATGTACCTACAGCCCAAGTCAAGCCATTCTCTAAACACCAATAAATTTGCTTCAGTGTTTTATGTGATGGTGATTCCCATGCTAAACCCATTGATCTATAGCATGAGAAACCAAGAGGTAAAAATTGCAATGAGGGGATTTATAGAAAAGTTGTATTTGCTATCAAACTGAAGAATAACTGGACAGGGATTAGCCACTTTGAGTTGTGTCTTTTCTAATGTCATAATGCTGCTAATGAACAGAGCCAATTCCCTTAGTTCAAGTCCTCAAACTCATTTTTCTGATGTATATCTCCTTAGTTTCATGGAGAATAAACCACAGTTTCATTCTTAAATATTTCCATGTGAAAGGCATATTGTAAATTTTACTTCAGTTGTTGAACTGAAAGGAGAGAGAGAGAGAGAGAGGGAAGGAGGGAGAGGGAAGGGGGAGAGAGAGAGAGAGAGAGAGAGGGAGGGAGAAAGAAAGATATCTTAATCCTCTTTGGCCATGACACCCTCCATCTCCTCCAACCCCTCACTCACCCACCTCCAAAAAAAAAATCACATATTGGGAAATAGTGGCTTCATCTGAATGATCTGTGCTACTGAGAAATTTTGGATTGTATTGAAATTGATAACCACATAAAATTATGGGAAACATGCCAAATTTTAATACAGGAATTTTGGGTTTGGACACTATGGATAATTTCATCTGGGAAGGATAGCAGGAACAGAGTTACTTTAATATCAAGCATTTAGTGACACTGATTCTGTATCAGTTTAGATCACTGGGGCAGCTTCATGCCATTGTAATTTGCTGCCTTTTCTATGTTTGTAAGTGCGTGATGAGGAAATGCACCCTTCATTAAAACAGGTTGGCTAAAAATTTTAGCTTTTCCAGTTAATAGCTTTCAGCATGGGTAACTTACTTCACATTTATGCACCTCTATTTACGCATCTACTAAATGAAATGGTAGCTTCTTTCTCTTAGGTTGTGAGGATCAAATGACATGATACATATAACAAGTTGTGTACAGTTTCTGGCACATAGCTAGGGCTTCATAAACTGCTATTATATTTCATGATTTGCAATATTATTATATCAATGATTCATTGGATTTCACCTTAGGTAATGGGGTAATTGCCCTTTAGGATGTAGTTGCCAACTATTTGAAAATATGCTTAATTTTAAAACCAACAAATTGAAAATTAAAAACCAAGGAGTAATTTCCTGTGAACTTTTAAAACAATTTAATGGTTTTAAATTTATTTCTCCATGTCAACGAACATAAATTAAACTGAATTGTTTTAGGCATCTCTACACCTGCTACACAATATTATTTAAAATATGCATCTTTTTCTTGAAAACAAAGCATCATTCTTGAAACAGGTAGTAAAGATTAGCTTAATAAATTATGACTGTTTTTCAGTTCCAAATTTTTCAAAATAGAGATAAAGCTATTGAATGCTTTTGTGTCAGGTGCTGGAAGAGAATTTTAACTGTGCTGCTTCTGTTAATTTTCATAATCTCAACTGAGATGGATATAATTCTCCATTCTGTAAAGAAAAGATTAAAAAACAGTTTATGTAATTTATATATATATACACATATCTAATAAATGAAAGAACCAAGATTAAATTCAGGTTTTTCCAACTTTGAAGCCCAATTTTAAATGAATTTCCTATACTTCCATGAACAGTTTGTACAATGTTAAGAAGTTCTTAATAGTGATTCACAAAAAATAACTCAAAAACCAGGTATAAATTAAAAGTTTTCACAAGTTCAGAACCATTAGAAAGTTATATAAGCCTGAGTCTGGCACAGAATATACACATAGGCTCTACAAAGGACAGGAAAAAGAAAGGTCACCACATACAGAGCAGAGGATCTTCTGCCTTTATCACCTTCTTACCTCTCAGTGATGCTGACTCACTCCTAAGGTGTCTGAGAATCTCCCACTCCCCCACAGCCTTTGGTGCTGTATCAGTGACAGCAAGGCTTTCTGAGGCTGAGCCAGAGCTCCTCTGGCACCTTCACTCTGGGGTAGGAGCCCAGCTCATGAACCCTCAGCCACAACTCTACTCTCGACCCATCTGGCCAGGACAAATGGCACGAGGAGCCATGAGACTAACCAGCAGAAGTGATATGAGCTGGGGTGGACTGGGCAATTGGGCTCCTTGGCAGATGCTGTGAAATCATGACAGGCTTGAGCTATGCTCAGTGCTGGGGGACAGGAGTTTTCCCCAAGGAATGACATAAACCAAGCTCACATGCTAAAACAAATCATAGCCTAACCAATTCCACTTTGATAGCTGGACATCACTATTTGCTATTATATAACTGCTTTATAAAGGACTCTTAACAACTCTGAGGTCTGAGGTATACTTTTATTATGTGATTCTTAGGGGAAATGATCTCTAACGATCCTCCACATGTGTGATTACTTATGTAATACAATGCCAACATTCTATGCTCAATTTACTTACACACTGAAATAAGTGCCAAGGGCAGGCATAAGGGAAAAAATTATATATAATTGTTAGTGGCTTTTCTTCATAGATTGCATTCTAAAATTTCTCTGAAAATATGTAGATGGAATATGGGCTCCTCTGACACAGTGCTTAAATAAAAATGTATGTAAGCAAATATGAGGAAATTATAAACAAAACATACAGACAAGTATAAGTTAAACTCCATTGAACACTTAGATTCTAGATGCATTCCTGAAAATCCTGTGCTTCTACAAAATGATTTTGTAATTAAATTAAAACATGTTTTAAGGGAATTGTAACATAATGCATTTTTACATTATCCATTTGTTGTGTTGTTAAAGTGATTAAAGACCACATAATTTATATATTTTGTAAATCTTGATTTCTGCATATTGAACATGAATGCATGTGAGTCTACAGCTTAAGTAGATAAAGCTAAAAAATCTCATGAGTCTAAAGCTTTTAATATCAATGTCCCAAAACAACTGCTTGATTTTTATTTAAATTAGACCACTAATAAATTTTAGATACAAAAATGTCTTGGTGATGCTCATGTCATTGACAATAATAATAACCAAGTTGATATTTATCAAGCTTCTTTAGGTGCTAATCACTATGCATATCTAACCTGTGAGGTGAGCAAATAACAAATAACTGGAACTTTATTATTAAGTAGTAGTAGCAATATTCACATTTAGGCTGAAATCTTTCTGAAATTGGTCATGGTCTTCTCCAACCTTGAATTCCTCCAAGGAGTATCTGTTTGTCACCTTTTTTTTTTTCAACCTCTTGATTCTATCTATATCCAGACTTGAAAACATCATAGGCACCAAAGGAGAGATGAAAATACATACTTTACTGAAATAAACCAGGAGATAAAATACATAAAGTTGATTTTGAGGTTTGGCCTGGGGGACTGGCATTTCAAAAGTAGAACCCATCTTTTTAGAGAAATTCCTAGAGAAAAATTTTAGAGGCTGCACATAACAGTTTCTGCCCAGGAAGAGCTGAATAACTTATCTATCAAACACAGTTGAATTTCTTAGTCTCTGAGGAAAACCAAGGTTAACTTAGAGGTGATTGCAAATAGTAGGGAATTAAAAATGCATAAAGACACAAATCTTCAATTCACTTAATGCTTAAATAAGTCTATAAAGCAGAAAGGTACAGTGAAACCTCACAAGACCAGTGTGCCTCAGGTGGATCAAGTTCGATAGACATGAATTTCTTTACCTGTTAAAAGAGACACTGTCTATGATGCTTCTGTGTGCTGTGTATGTAATATGTAAGTTATGTGTCTCTTCCTATATAAATGCAAATAGCATGCCTAAGTGTGTGATGAATAGAAACACTGTATTTCTCTGTTAACCCTGCTTTAAAAACCTGAGAGTTCATTTAAGTCAAGTTTCTACAAGGACTTCATGACAGCACAGCTGAATTATTTGCAAATAAGGGCAGAGGAGAAAATAATCACAATAATCACCTTGAAATGCAAAACCCAAGCTCTATCCTATGTGATGGCCACAAGTATTAAAATATAAAGAAATAACTGAAAATGTGGAACTTTAATTCATAACTTCTATGACATTTGCTCTCTAAATACTTGTTAAATGGCACATGGAAAGTTATCACTTCTATATATATATGTTATAGCCCACAATAAAAAATATGATTAAAACAATAATAATATTAAATCACTAATTTCAAATTATTTTTTTCTGTAATGTCAAAATAACAAAAGTACTTTGATCACTAACTTTTAATTGCATGTCATGATCCTACAAGAATGATTGCATAAACAACAGGTACAGAAAAATGATGTCACAACTTATTTCTAATTAAACCAATATGCAAATACATTGAACTTATTTACTTAAAAACACAATTTCCTATCAACCATGTTCTTCCAAGTAGTTTTATTTAGAACAAAAGCAATGATTGTTGCTTTTAAAAGTCTGATAATGATACATCAAATCCAGATATTATAATTCCTTTTATTCATAATACTACAGGTAAGAAATCAAGTCAGATAGTCTTGAATTTGAATTTGGGATTTTTAAATTGCTAGTTATATGATCTTAGATAATTTATAAATAATTGAGGTCCA
This sequence comes from Choloepus didactylus, assembly GCF_015220235.1. Classification (NCBI taxonomy): domain Eukaryota; kingdom Metazoa; phylum Chordata; class Mammalia; order Pilosa; family Megalonychidae; genus Choloepus; species Choloepus didactylus. The sequence goes on from NC_051322.1 coordinate 82,849,876, forward strand.
GAAATAAAATCTCACCCATCTCTTAGTCCTTTTTGCTTAGAATAAGCAGAATTACTTGAGTATATGCCTAGCAGATAGTTGAAAACAGCCAGACTTTGCCCCTCTTGCTTTAAAGACTGATAAACCTTTGAAAATTCAATGAATTAATATTTAATTATGATAAGATTTATATATCAAATATTTACATAACAAATTCTTAGATAGTCCTATTATCAATGAATAATGTTCTAAATATTTCATAAATATTGTTTTATCCTCAAACTACCCAAGAGGTTGGGTCTTATTGTTTTCCACAGTTAGAAACAGAAGCACACAGAATTTAAATCCATTGTCCAATTCTGCACAGCTGATAAGTAAAGGAATTAGGAAACTCAAGCAATCTTGTTCCAGAATTCAGAGCCCTAAGAAAAACTTGCTGCTGCCTTTTTTGGGGGTACACATGTGTAAGTTTGTGTGTGCCTTTGTTTCTGTTTTGAAATAATTTTTGGAGTCTATAAAGGCTGACTTCCTCAGAACTCTTTAAATCATACTGACTTTCCAAAATTGGCCTTGGGACTTGTAGAAAATATCAAGATCTGTTAATGGAACTCATATTTCCAATTGGATGTAAAATAATTATAATAAAAGCAAGCAAGGGAATTCTTAATTTATTTACCAGATTTTCTTTATTAAAGCATTTTTATTATAATTTTCTTAATTGCAGTGTCTTTAAGGTTTAATGACCTTTATCCAAGGCTTTCTTTGAGGCTTCTTTCACCTCTTTGTTCCTTAGACTATAGATTAGGGGGTTCAACATGGGGATCACCACAGTATAAAATACAGAAGCCATCTTATCTGTGTCCAGGGAGTGGTTTGATTTGGGCTGTAGGTACATAAAGATCAGTGTGCCATAGAAAATACTAACAGCCACCATGTGGGAGCCACAGGTGGAGAAGGCCTTGCATCGCCCCTGGGAAGAGTGGATCCTGAGGATGGCGGCAGTGATAAATATGTAGGAAATGAGGACTATTGAAGAAGAACAGATCATATGAAAGCCAGCAAAGGCAAAGATCAGAATTTCCTTCATGTGTGTGTCTGAGCAGGACAGAGCTAAGAGGGGGAGGTCATCACAAGAGAAATGGTTAATTTCATTGGCCCACAGTAAGTTAGATGGAAAGTGATAATGGTATGGAATAGGGCAACCAGAAAGCTGTATATGTATGGAATGGCCACTAATTGAATGCAGACTCTTTTTGACATCAGTACTGAATAATGCAGGGGATTACAGATAGCTACATAGTGATCATAGGCCATGGAGGCTAAAATGAAGCACTCAGTGATCATGAAGGTGAGAAAACAGCCCAGTTGTGCTGCACAAGTATGGAAAGGAATCATGTTGCATTCCACAACAAAATTCACCATCATCTTTGGCGTGATGGTAGAGGAATAACAAAGGTCAACAAAGGCCAAGTGGCTGAGGAAATAATACATAGGCATGTGGAGTCGGGAGTCAATTTTGATCAAGGTAATCAATCCAATGTTCCCCAGCACTGTGACCAGATAAATAACTAAAAATACCACAAAACATGGGGCCTGAAGCTCTGATCAGTCTGTGATTCCCTTGAGAATGAATTCTGTCACATAAATGACGTTAATTTCAGCCATTTATTCTGCGGGATTTTGCTGCAGTTGAAGAATAAAAACAACACATCTCATGGTCCACAACTGAAGGGAGGTAATTACCAGTGTCTTGTCACCTTGAATCATGTCATCATGTGACAAAAATGGACCTTACCTTTCTAATTACAGGCCATTCTTGTTCCAGAAAGACAGTCTTTTATTTTCAATATCATCTTCTTATGAATTATTTTGCTTTGTAATTTTCAAAAATAAGGGAGGTATTGATTAAAAATTAAATATCATCTGAATGAAACAAAGTGAGAAAACCACCACTAAAATTTCACTGTCTTTGCTGCTGCTGTCTTTTCTATCTATGTATTTATATGGCAGCACAAAAAAATATGTAACTCTTAAATGGAAACATATTTCTATTCCCCTATTTTCCCCTTGGCTGTATTTTGCACATCCTTAAAATATTAAAATAAAATAATTACATATGTGCCATGAAAATCAATTTACTATATCCCCTCTTCCATTTATACAGAATTTATGCTGTAGAAGCTAAAAGAAAATTGATCAGAGATGTGGAAAGCATCCAATTTTATTTATATAGGAATTAAAGAGTGAGGTTTTCTCCCAATTTGAAGTTTACCATATTTTTGTGTTTATAGACAAAAATGATAACAAATCAAGTAGTTTATCAAATAGCTTATAATTATAAACTTCATGTAGATAAACATCTTATCTCATAAACTTTGTCAACGTATTTCTAGGATATATAATATCCAACATTCAGAATACTAGATTTTTCTTTTACCACATATCCTAAGGAACTATTTAGCTTTAAACAAAGTTTTATGGAAAGGTATATAGGCAGATGGGGCCCTTGATGCATGTTTCCCAGTAACTGTACTTATTTGTATTTCTAACAGACCTAAAAAAGAACAGGCTTATTATGCCCAATATTATACTCTGAATCTTATTTTTGCTCCTTCATTTATTTTCCACAAAGTAGACTCTTAAAATATTAACAGAAAGTCTCTAGAGAGATCTCAAGTCTAACCTGTCACATTTCAGATTTAAGTTATCATTGTTATTACATATGTTGTAATTGAGTGTTGTCCCAATCAGACACCATATTTAGTGCAATATATGAATTACTTCACTATGGATAAGCTCTCATTAATCCTTCATCCCTGATTAACAATTTAAAAACAAAAGGTGTAAAAATAAAAATCTGGCTTTTGCCTATTATTGCACAGAGAGGATGGTGGACAACAGTTGTGACTGGGTATGAGTCACTGAAGAACCCATATTCCTAATCAATATGAAAATCTGTCCAAAGCTTCAGCTTTAACCACCAGGATAGAACACTAGGGATGAGATATGCACCCATTTTCCATAGCATGAAGCCAATATTTAAGGCTTAGAGAAGACAAAGAGGAAAGCTGTAGCTTATCAATGATTACTAAGTTTTCCATGTAGCTTGCCAAATTAAAATAGCAGGGGCCTGAAATTTTAAAAAGTAAGTAAAATAATCATTGCATTCAACTCAGAATTAAGAATTTTCTTACTTACAAATGGGACTTGAATATATTAAACTTTTTTCCCAGCATTTTATTTCAATTCAAGCTATGAAACTATGATTTCAACCCAGCTGAGGTTATTATAAGATTACCATATGATGTAAAATAAAGTAGACTATTTTCACTGAAATATGGTAGCAGGGGAAGAGATTCATTTATAATATATCATTATTTCTTTACTTAAAATAACAAAGACTATCCATAAGTTAGAGTTTCTTCATTACACTTGCTGAACTTCAGGATACAAAGTGATTCCAAGGTACATGTCAAACCAAATCACAGGGAAGTGTATATGAGGATACATGTATCAATGAGGATACATTTATTATGGTAGCTAGTCATTAAATAGAGAGTTGACAGTGGAGTTGAATGTTAAACTGGAGTTTAAATTCCAAATTCAATAAACTACAAAATTATATAGGAACAAAATTACCTAAGAAAATCTCTTAAATTGCTCATAAAATATGGTTTATATCCTCCTGCATTTACTATACAATGCTCTCAATTCCTCTACATTTTAAATATTAATTTTTCTTCATAGCTTGCAATTTATTTCTCTAGGATCTTCTGAAGCAACCATCATCCCAAAGTCTCATCATTTATTGAATCATTTCCACATCTCTGCCAATTTTGAGGGAAATCCTTCAAATCATGGACATATTTAAGCTTCAGATCCCTCAGTAATCATTGGTGTTTCTTGCTTTCACACATCCTGCATAAAGAAAACTGTGCCTCAAACTCTACAGCACACTGGAATCACCCAGGGAGGTTTTAACAAACTGGTGCCCCAAACAATTTTATCAAAGGTCTGAATGTGGGGGAGAGGAAGTGGGACTGGACAGCACGGCTTCAGTACTTTGAAAGCTCCACAGTTGATTCTAACCTACAGACACATCTGAGAGCAGGTAGTCTAAAAAATAAATTTGATAATTGGAATGTGAAGACGTTCCCAGCCATATTTTGAAATTTATTTATTCCTCTTTTGGTCTGGGTTGGCTAACTTATGTCTGAATTAATTTGAGTTCATATCTCCACCAGCCAGCAGAAGTAAATTAGAGTGTGCTTATCCTGTTCATACCAAGAAACTCCCCAAGGGCTGTGTAGGCAAGGATAGTTTTAAGGAAATTAATATGCAGTTATCCCATTTCTAATTAATTTGCAAGTGTTATTTTAAATCCTCACTGATAATTGGCTAAATCTTTAAGAACAGTTTCATCTATTTGGTTCTTTCCTAGCTTCTGTATATTCTATTTTGCCCATCTAGATTCTCAATACATGGTTGCAGAGTGAATTAAATCTCCCTTTTATACTAACTTTTAAAGAGCTTGTCTTGTTCCTGTAGAAATGAGGGCACATCTCTGATGCTTCTACTGCTATGTTCACATCTAATACAATGGCTCTGCTTTGCAGAGAAAGTTTTCAATGATAGGGAAGAAAAGGTTATCATTGGGCAAGCTCCTCTCTCCTATCCACTGGTCTATTCATCAAGATACTTACTGATTTTTTCACAGCCAAGTGTTATTCAGGCCCTGTCCTGTGCTCTTTCAGGGTCTATAGGGCTTTTTCAAGCTGGAGTGCCCCCCAAGCCAGGGCCACCCCAAGCTTGGATTCCTCACTAGAGCTTTACCAACCAGATGAGAGAGGCATATGGGTACCACCAGTGCATGACAGGTCCCCAGACACAATGACTTCTTCAGCCATCAGGTACTCCCTCCATGTATCAAGACAAATGCTAAGCCATGTATGACATAAAAAGTGTCAGGAAGAATTGGTTTGAGTCTGTTGTCTTAAATCCCTGTTTAAGGTCAAACTCCTTCCAAAGAAGCAATAGCAGTGAAATGAAATACCAATGGGTTTCTACCTTATTTCAGGTTTCAAAAATTACAGCAGTCATCTATTCTTAATTTACCTTTATATATAGCATTTCTAAGATGCAAAGAATGGATTTAAGAAACAAACAAGCAAGCACACTGTTACCAGCGCTTAGATGTAGAGTCATTCTTGGTAACCCACCCTCTTTGGATAGTTTTAGACATGAAACTTCATCTGTTCCAAATGTGCCTTCCATGAGTCATATATTAGTTCTCTTTTCTGGTGCTACTGCAGAAAAGAGGGTAAAGTCTATGAGGTAACTGTTTAACTCAACATGGAGTCTGTACATATTTTTGTGTTTGTGAGTGTGTGTTTGTGTGTGTGTGTGAGAGAGAGAGAGAGGTGGGGGAGGTGGAGGAGAGAGAGGGATGATAGAAAGCTGGGGCTTGGTAAAGTAGTATTTTAAGTGTAAATTGACATCCTCCTATTAAAGATAGAGCAAGAAATGTAGTTAGGACCCTAGAGGTATTATCTTTTACTGCAGTCTGATTCCATTTAATACCACAGTATACCAAGGAGAGAGGTTTGCAATGGGGAGATCAGTTTCATAGGCAGACTCCATCTCACTCACCTGCTTAGCCAAGGCCCTAGCTCCATTGAACTAATTCTGAATTTGTGTGCTTTATAGGTTCCTACATCCCTTGGGTCTAAATTTGAAACTCTAGAGATATCCAAAGGCTGCAATTCTTCCCTCCTCCCATGTTTTTCTCCAAGGAAGACAAGCTGGATAAATTATACTGGGGATTAAAAAATAATAATAATCTGTGTTCCTAAAGAAACCATACTTCAAATATATTGATTAGAAATTTCCATTGAGACAGAGGTAATCTATGCTACTGAGAACATCATAAAAAGGTCTTACAGCTTCATTCATTTTGATTAAGAGCATAAGCTTTGAAAAAGCATAAGACCAGCATTTACAACCTGAGTAACTTATAACTTGGGCAAGGTCCATAATTTTTTTAGCCTCAATTTTCTAATTCGTAAAATATAAGAAATAATGGTGCCTCCTTTAAAATGTTTTTGTGATTATTAAGTGAGTTAATGTACATAAGGAAGTCAACTATGAGTTTGCTGGCCATTGTAAGTGCTCTACAAACATTTGTTTAAAAATATAAGACAGTATCAGAACCAAAAATAAAATCAAGATACTCATATAGCCTATGTGAGAAACGGAACTGCTTCTATCACAGTATTAACCTCATTTGCTGAATCTGGACAATTTGTTCAATTTTTCTGGTGATCATCATGTCACCTTAATAGAAGATGACCTTCCCATGATCCTAGAAACTCATTTGTCTTTATAAGTTTACTTATGATTCTTTCTAAGGTCTAAATCTGGTATCCATAGATGCTCACTGTCCGTACCATCTTTGCAATGGAATCTATTATCTTTCTCTAATTTGATTGCTTCTCTGCATTTTTCTGCATGTGTCTTTTAATAATGAAATGAATAATACTTTTATTTCTTTACTTGATATTCCTATAGAATATTGGAGGATATTAATTTGAGAGTAAATTTCAGAGCACATTGTGAATGTGATTAACAGCACAAAAATACATATCTAAATGTGACTAAAAAGGAGAAATTTTATATTGTGCACACTATAACAAAATAAACTTTTTAAAATTTTATTTAGATTTTTCATATACCATACAATAATCCAAAGTGCAAGATCAATTGCCCAATGTATCATCATACAGCTATGCATCCATCACCACAATATTTTTTTTTTCAATTTTTAGAACATGTTCACTACTCCAGAAAAGAAATAAAGACAAAAAAGAAAACTCAAATCCTCCCATATGCCTAACCATGCCCCCCTCCATTATTGATTCATACTTTTGGTATAGTAAATTTGTTACTGTTGATGAAAGAATGTTAAAGTACTATTAACTGTAGTATATAGTTTGCAATAGGCATATATTTTTCCCTATATACCTGTCTATTATTAACTTCTAGTTATAGTGTCACACATTTGTTTCAGTTTGTGAGAAAGATTTCTAATATTTGTACAGGTAATCATGGACATTGTCCACCTCAAGATTCACTGTTTTATACATTCCTATATTTTAACCTCCAGCTTTCTTTCTGGTGACATACAAGACTCTGAGCTTACCCTTTCCACCACCTTCACACACTTTTCAGCACTGTTGATTATTCTCACAACATGCTACCATCACCCCTGCCCATTTCCAAAGATTTAAGTTCACCCTAGTTGAACACTGTGTTCATAAGCAACTGCTCCCCATTCTTTAGCCTCATTCTACATCCTGGTAACATATTTCATGTCTCTGAGTTTACATATAATTAGTTCATATCACTGAGACCATACAGTCTTTGTCCTTATGTGCCTGACTTATTTCACTCAATGTAGTGCCCTCAAGATTTCTTCATCAACCCACTTTTTTTTAAGACATTATTGTTCACCCACCATGCATTCCATCCTAAATAAATAATCAATGGTTCTCTGTATAATCACATATTTATGCATTCACCACCATCACCACTATCTATATAAGGTCATCTCCATTTCTTCCACAAGGAAGGAGGAAGAGTCAAAGAAGGTAGAGACAAAAGAAAAAAAAAAAAAAGAAAAAAAGACAGCTTAAAAGCAAAAAAGGAAAGACAGATTTAAGTGAAAGTACAATAAAAGAGTCAAACAACATCATCAATGCCAAAAGTCCCATACCCCTCCCTTTTGCCCCCCTCTTATAGGCATTTAGCTTTGGTATTTTTTTTTTTTGTTACATTAAAGGAAGCATAATACAATGTTTCTGTTAACTATAGTTTCTAGTTTGCATTGACTCTATTTTTTCCCAATACCACCTTATTTTTAACACCTTGCAAGGTTGACATTCATTTGATCTCCCTCATGTTAAAACATATTTGTACATTTTACCACAGCTGTTGAGCACTCTAGGTTTCACTGAGTTATACAGTCCCAGTCTTTATCTTTCCTCTTTCTTTTTGGTGTTCTACATGCTCCTAACCTTCCTCTTTCAACCATACTAACAGTCATCTTTTTCAGAGTTACATTGTTGTGCTACCATCACTCCAAATTGTGTTCCAAACCTTTTACTCCTGTATTTTACTATCTGCCTGTAGTGTTCCCTTTAGTATTTCCTATAGAGCAGGTATCTTGTACATAAACTCTGTCATTGTCTGTTTGTCAGAGAATATTTTAAACTCTCCCTCATATTTCAAGGACAGTTCTGCCAGATATAGGATTCTTGACTGGTGTTTTTTCTCTTTCAGTATCTTAAATATATCACACCATTTCCTTCTTGTCTCTGTGGTTTCTATTGAGAAATCCTCACATAGTCTTATCAAGCTTCCTTTGTATGTGATGGATCACTTTTCTCTTGCTGCTTTCAGGATTCTCTCTTTGTCTTTGGTGCTTAATAATCTGATTATTAAGTATCTTGGTGTAGATCTATTCAGATCTATCCTGTTTGGGTTATGCTGTGCTTCTTGGATATGTAATTTTGTGTCTTTCATAAGAGATGGGAAATTTTCATTGATTATTTCCTCTGTTATTGCTTCTGCCCCCTTTCCCTTCTCTTCTCCTTCTGGGGCACACATGACATGTACATTCATGCACTTCATGTTGTCATTCACTTCTCTGAGACATTGCTTATATTTTTCCATTCTTTTCCCTGTTTGTTATTGTGTGTAGGACTTCAGGTGTCTTGTTCTCCAGTTCCTGAGTGTTTTCATCTGCCTCTTGAGATCTGATGCTGTATGTCTCCATGGTGGTTTTCATCTCCATAGATTCTGCCAGTTGTTTTTTCAGACTTTCAATTTCTACCTTATGTTCCCCCAGTGTTTCCTTTATATCCTTCATCTCTTTTGCCATATCTTTCCTGAACACTTTGATTTGGTTTTTGAGTTGATTTAGTACATTTCTTTGAAAGTATTTAATTGATTGTTTCATTAAAATGAAACAATATCCCAAATATGCATCCATATTCCAATTCCTTGCCTCTCACCTCACTCCCCAGACAACATGAGCTTCACCACCCACTCTACAACCTTCTCCACCAACCACCCATCCCTGGGCTCCATTCAGTTGCTCAGCCACCGGGTCCATCTGGCCAGCAGCATGGCCAGCATCTATGTGGGCACTGGGAGCTCAGGCTCCTGGATCTCCATGCCCCAATCCTCTATCTCCCCATGTGGCTGGGTGTCCAGGGGGCCTGCCCAACAGGATGGCCATGGGTCTTGCAGGAATAGGGGGCATTCAGGGTGAGAAGGAGTCTATGCAGGCCTTGAACAACTACCTGTCACCTACTTGGACAGGTTGAGGAGCATGAAGACTGAGTATCAGAGACTGGAGGGAAAAATTTGGGAACACCTAGAAAAGAAGGAACCCAGGTCAGGGACTGAAGCCACTACTTCAAGATCATTGAGGAACTGAGGGCTCAGATCTTTGAAATTTCTGTGGACAAGACCTACATCATTCTGCAGATTGACAATGCCCAGCTGGCTGCTGATGACTTCAGAGTCAAGTATGAGACTGAGCTGGCCATGTGCCAGTCTGTGGAGAGCAACATCCATGGGCTTCACAAGGTCACTGATGACAACAATGTCACTCAGCTGCAGCTGGAGATGGAGATCAAGGCTCTCAAAGAGGAGCTGCTTTTCATGAAGAAGAACAATGGTGAGGAAGTAAAGGGCCTACAAGCACAGATTGCCATCTGTGGGCTGACCATGGAGGTGGGCACACACAACCCTCAGGACTTCAGCAAGATCATGGCAGACATTTGAGTTCAGGATTATGAGTTGTCTCAGAAGAACAAAGAGGAGCTGGACAAGTATTTGTCTCAGCGGATTGAAGAGAGCACCACAGTGGTTACCTCTCAGTCTGCTGACATAGGAGCTGCTGAGTTAACACAGAGCTGAGACATACTGTTCAGTCCTTGGAAACTGACCTGGACTCCAGGAGAAACCTGAAAGCCAGCCTGGAGAATTGCCTGTGGGAGGTGGAAGCCTGGTATGCCCTGCAGATGAAGTAGCTCAACAGGGTCCTGCTGCACCTGAAGTCAGAGCTGACGCAGACCTGGGCAGAGGGGCAGCACCAGGTCTGGGAGTATGAGGCCCTGCTGAACATCAAGGTCAAGCTGGAGCCCAAGATTGCCTCCTGTCACCACCTGCTAGAGGATGGAGAGGACTTCAGTCTCAGTGACACCTTGGACAGTAGCAACTCCATGCAAACCATCCACAAGATCACCACCCACAGGAGTGTGGGTGGCAAAGTGGTATCTGAGACCAACACCAAAGTTCTGAGGCACTGAGGCAGCAGAAGCAGGGTGCCCTTTGGGGAACCAGTGACCAAGAAAAAATTCCACATCTTCAAAAAAATTGAAACAATATCTCAACTCTATCTTAATTGAGGTATAAGTGTGTTCCCCATATCTTTGTTTTTACTAGTGTAATTTGTAGCTTTCTGTTCTCTAGACATGGTTTCCTTGGTTACCCCGATCAGATTTTCCAAGACCAGAATGGGTTCAGATCTCAGAATGGGGTGATATTCAGTTTTGAGTTTCCCTGAGGGTGTATCTTAGAAGAATGACAGATTTTCCTGTGAGACCTCCAGTTGCTGTGGTTTTCCTAACCTGCTCAGCAGGTGGAACCCATCAGCCTGTCACCCCTGACTGGTGTAAATAGGTGTGGCCCCTTACTTATTAGTTTAAGTTGTTTCTGTTTTTGGCTGTTTTCTCCCAGGCTCTGGGGTCTGAGTTCTGAAGGGAAGGCCAACACTAGATCTGGGCCCCACCTCCTTTCTCACAGGGAAGACACACCCCCTAGGGAGTTATCTACTGCATTTGAATTGCTCATTTGTCTCTCTGACTCTGTTATTTCCACCCCTTCTGGGTCAAAGCACTGAAAACTGAAAATTGCTGAGGCTCTCTCCACTGACCCACTCAGGTTGGAGAGAGAAAAAGGGAAAGAAAGCCCCTTTTCAGAGCCAGTCCATGGCCCCCCAGTTTTGACCATTGGTCAGAGAGAGCAACTGGTCTTCTGGGCTCCCTATCTCAGTTCACAGTAGTTTTCTGTCTCTTCAAGGTCAGTAATCTCTAAAATCCTCTGTTTGTTAGGAGTTTGTCTATGTTTGTAGCTTATATTCAGCAGTCCACATTTGTTAATTAAAATCCCAGTAGGAGCTGTGATGAGCTATATTTTCTTGCTCCCAGTGGGGAATGCTGCTTTCTTCTACAGCAAGGTTTTGCAGCTCAGTCTGCCATCAGGGGAGGGAGCTTACAGTGCAGTTCTGCAGTTTTTAATTACAGATTTTATCCTGCAGTCTCAGCCATTCCACCCAATCCAGGTTGGTGTACAATCTGTGGACAGTCATGGTTGTCCCCAAGCAGTTGTTCCAGACTATTTACTATTTATTTATGATTGTTTATTGGTTGCTCCAGGGGACTAACTAAATTCCACTCCTCTCTATGCTACCATCTTGTCCTTTCTCCAGAAACATTTTTTAAAAAACCATGGAACTACACTACACAACAGTGTACTCTAAGTTAAACCATAGACTATAGTTAATAAAACCATTATAAAAATGTGTTATCATCAATTCTAACAAATGTACCAGATCAATGCAAGGTGTTAATAACAGGGTAATATATGAGAATTCTGTATTTTGTGCATGATTGTTCTATAAACCCACAACTTCTCTAATAAAGAAGAAAAATAGATAAGTAGACAATGGGAGAAAAAGTCAAATTAGTAATTCCTAATTCCCATTTTACTAAAAATACTAAAAAGTGATTGCACAAGATGTCATCAAACCCTTGGGCTCAACTCTGCTCATAATGTGATCTCTTAAGTCTGAATGTCTCAAAACAACAGAATTCATTTCTGATGCCTGAATATTCCCTAATACTCTGCTGAATGCCATGAAAATGCTCTCTTCTAGGAATATAATTAATTGTCTAGCTTTTAAAATTTACCATTGGCTAAATCCCAATTCTGAAAGTAATACAAATATGTACTTACAACATTACAGCTACTGTTTGTATTTGTTTCCCTCTCTAGAAGGTAAATTCCTTGAAAAATACAAATTACTTGAAAATAGGACAAAACCAAAAAATAACCCTTGGCTTATATTCTAGTTTGCTAATGCTCCTGGAATGCAAAACACCAGGGATGGATTGGCTTTTATAAAAGGGGGTTTATTTTGTTACACAGTTACAGTCTTAAGGCCATAAAGTGTCCAAGGTAATACATCAGCAACTGGGTACCTTCACTGGAGGATGGCCAGTGGTGTCCGGAAAACCTCTGTTAGCTGGGAAGGCACATGGCTGGCATCTGCTCCAAAGTACTGGTTTCAAAATGGCTTTCTCCCAGGACGTTTCTCTCTAGGCTGCAGTTTCTTAAAAATGTCACTCTTAGTTGCACTTGGGATATTTGTCCTCTCTTAGTTTCTCTGGAGCAAGAGTCTGATTTCAATAGCCATCTTCATACTGTCTCTCATCTGTAGCTCCTGTGCATTCTTCAAAGTGTCTGTCTTGGCTATAGCTCTTCTTCAAAACATCACTCACAGCTGCACTGAGTTCCTTCTGTTATGTCAGCTCATTTATATGGCTCCACTAATCAACTTAGACCCACCCTGAATGGGCGGAGCAACACCTCCATGGAAATTATCCAATCAGAGTCATCACCCACAGCTGGGTGGGGCTCATTCCGAAGAAACACTCAAAGAATTATAATCTAATCAACACTGATATGTCTGCCCACACAAGATTACATCAAAGATAATGGCATTTGGGGGACACAATATATAAACTGGCACAGCCTATTTTGTGTTTGTTTTCCTAAATCAGATCAAAAACAAGGGAAATATTTTATTGTTGATGGTGAAACTGAGTTTCTTCTCATATTAGGAAATGTGTGTGTATGTATATTTATGTATTTGCATGTGTGTTGGAAACACAACTCAAGCATAAGCCAAAATTTTATAGAACTGTTCCCGATTTCACATAATCCTTTCCCCTTTCCAATCCAGCTTTCCCACCACCACTGAAGTGAGTCCTTTCTAAATTATCTATCATGCTGTTGACAAATGCAATGGACAAGAAGTTGGATTTACTCTGGAATTTGAAAACATAGTACATTGTCTCTTTCCTTGTCTTTTGTGACACCATGTTTCCTTTGTTTTTTTCCAACTTTGCTAATTACTGTTTCAGCCTCTTTTCAGCTTAGTTCAAGATCCTCATTCCCTTTGAGACTTTTTTAAATGACCAACAACTTCAGTAATTTATGAGTCTCAAATTTATTTCACCATCTTAGATATCTCTTCTCAGTTACAGATACTTATATTCAGATACTCAGTTGTGAGTTCAATCTGGACACCTCAAAGGCACCTCTAGTTCTATGTGCCCAAGACTAAATTCTCAGTATCCTATACCCAAATTTATTCTTTGTTTTGTGTGCCTATCTTGGTGAACTGCACAACTAACCAAACTACTTTGGAAATAAAATACTAGTAGTCGTCCTTGACACCTTCATCTTTCTTACTTTCCAAATTTTATATCTATTTACCTCCTACCTATTGTCCTTATCCATGCTTTCCCTTCTATCTCCACTGACTCTCTGACTGCACATCACATAATTTCTTGTTTAAGACTGTTGAAATAGCATTGTAATTGGTCTCTAATAAACTTCTAGAAATACAAATCCTATTGAATGTCCCCACTGTTTCAAAAAGTTCTAATAATCTCCTAACATTCCTAGAGTAAAGATCAAATTCCCTAAAATAGACTGCAAGGTCATAGTGACCTCACCCAGACCTTCTGCACCAGACCTGCTTTGCTCTCCCTTCAACTCCCTTATGTTTTAGTCACATTAACTTCCATTCACTTCAGCTGATGTTCCAAGTGTCCCCCTGCCACCTGACTTGGAATATTGTTTCTCACCCATTTTACCAATCCTTACCTCAAAATTCAAACTAAGTCATTTTCCAGGGGAAGCTTTTGCAGAAACCTGAACTGTGCTGGATTCCACTTTATTTTCTCTCAGAACCATGTACCTCTACTTGGAAGGAATTATCACAATTAATAATTGTATGCTCCTTTGTGTGACCACTGTGTGACCATGAGGATAGAGAGCATGTCAGTTCTGCTCACCACTGTGTCCCTAACCCCTGGCAGAGTTGCTATCATTAAAAAAAAAAGTTAAGTCAATGTTTCTTAAAAAAACTTGTGGCACTCAATAAGACATTACTGAAAATGTGATTTCAGCATAGCACAAACACAACCTGCTATTTGATAGGACAAAGAATTGTATTTTGATCCTTACTTTCAATTTCTCAGTCTTATAGTTAATTATGTACATCAGCTCCATCTAGATTTTTGAGATCATCTAGCTTATCATGGTCATTTTTAACAGAGGAGGAAACCAGGTCTCCTCAAATTCATACAATTTCTCTCAGCTTCCAGCTATAGGGGAATGAAAGGGCAAGACAGTCTCCAATAATAACAATATTCATAAGCTCTTACTTACCTATGGTCACAAATATTGTGCTATAAACCCTTTGAAGCCTGAATTGAGATCTGTTTGTGATGGGATGTTTTTGTGGGGGGAGGGAGTGGTATTACTGTATCAGTCCCTCTAATTTTGTATATGTTTGAAAATTTCCATAATTAATAGTTTAAAAAAAGTTTACCACAAAGGAATTACTTTAGCAAAAATTAAAAATGATAATGAAATTATAATGCTTGCATTAGTTTGGGATTTGAAGTGTCAGTGCATCTCTGTTAAAAGTATTGTCAGAAATGCTGGCAAATCTCCAAAAAGAAAAGATAAAAGGCATTTTTTTAAGATGAAGAAATATAAAGATATTTCATGAATAGTGTGAAGATATATCAATAAAATCCAACATAATCAGTGAATCAGATTTACTAAAATTTTACCACAAATGGCACATCTTATATGCTGGAGAAAAAAATTTAAAATACAATGGGAAAAAAATCTATTTACAATAGTGTGTGATTTGTTACATATTTGTATATTGAATTAAGCCATACATATAAAAAATCCAAATGAGAAAAAGTCACTAAAGAAATACAAAATTTTGGTTAAGAAATTTAATGAAAGATGAAAGTGGTAATATTCTGTTACTTTCTTATCTTTCTTTTAGATAGCTTAACTCATTTAGAACACTCATGATTTAAAATAATAATAATAGTAAATCAGTTGCCACTATTTGAAAGGCCCTGCAGATAAAGGGATAACTCTATCAGATTCCCTCCCTCATTATGTAGTGACAGAAATGGAGAGACTTATAACATAGTATAGAAAATATAACAATGATACAGGAAAGGCACAAAGGCTACACTGAGTAAAGACTGATTAATATTATTTGGCGGTGGGGGATCAGGTAAGGAAAAGTTTGATTGAATTTTGGGAAATCCAAGAAGTTACTATTTGAACTTGTACTTGAAAGATGAGAAGCAATTAGACATTGTGCAAGGAGGAAAGGCTGCAGAGAATATTTTGGTGGTACAGCATGTGTGGCCATGGTCTGAGAAGGTGAGGTAGTTTTGTTGGAGACAGGGAGAGAAATAGCAGGAGAACAAGTGTAAATACAGAGAAGGGCCCAGCTCACAAATAGCCCTATATGAGTTTTGAATAAAACCTATAGTAGAGGGAAACAGAATAACATTTTTGAAACATCCCTCCAACAGGATAATTTGGAATGAATGGCAGAGGCATTGGAGGCTGGCAAGAGTCTTGACAGAGAGACCAGTTGCAAGTGTTTGGTACTGTCAAGACTGCAATAATAATGAAAGTTTTGGAACAACACTAATGACCACCATTAAGGACTATCTATGCAAATTACACAGCAAGTTAACACAGTAGAGTACCATGCATCAAATGGAAAGAGACTGAGATGTGGGAAAATTAACTAAAAACTGGAATTTAAAATGTAAACACATGCACACAGACTGACAAACACACACAAGAGCCTGTGTATACAGCTCAAGGAATGAGAGAATTTGTAGATTTGTGTTTATAGTTTACTATGCCCTGACTTGTGTTGTTGGTATGCTGTGGAATTCAGAGAAAGAGGGTTGGAAGTTCTGTTTGGGTGAGAATAAAAGTTGCTTCAGCTGAGATGTGGAAAACAATTTAGTAACATATGTATATAACTGCATCTATCTATATATTTATGCATTTTTGCATCTATATATGTGTGTATATATATGTATCTATTTATCTCTTTCTCTACCTTTCATGTATCCATCTGTCTATCCAATGTAATATCTGCACTATTACTACAAATGATATGAGCATTCCAGATATTGTGTTTTATTTTACTTTTTGTTTTTTGTTTGCACAGTTACTACAAGAGACACTATCATAACACATTCTGGAGAATCTTAGAATTAATTTTGGAAAATATATGGAGATTGAATATGGGTTAAGAGTATCCATTTTAAAGTTACACTTAGAATCTGGATTCTAACACATTTATCAGCTATGATTTGAGGCAAATTATTTGAATTCTCTGAACTTCTATTTATCATCTGAAATATGAGACCTTTTTACATACATTATTTTGTACTTATGAGGACTGATGCTATAAAGTATGTAGACTTTTTAAGCACCTTGTCCAGGATATAATAAGCATTCAAATTATGTTAGACACTGTTGTTTTTGTGGTCAGCACTATCATTCTATCTACAAATCATAGTATCATTAATTTTCAGTTTGGAAAGTAATTAAGTATCCCTTCTAAGTTTATTCCTCAAGAGAGTCCTGTGCTGTAAGTAATAGTCCCATTTCTTAAATGAAGCTCTGAGTCCATGATCTTCCCAAGAGTACATGGCAAGATAGTAGAAAAGCCTGGCATAAACCTAGCCTGGCATAAATCCCCTTCTCTTCTCACTACAATATCTTTGTCTCCCAGAGGAAGGTGCTTTTGGTAAAGGAAATCTCCATCCCTGAGGAATCAGATAATTACCTCACTGCAGTTCAAACTAAACTGCATATTCATTAATCTTAATGAAAATTTGAAACTTTTAGTTTGTTGTGATTGGTTCCAGTTAATATATTCCCAGGAAAAAGCTCAGGAAGCAGTCATTTTAATTAGGCTCCTGGAAACTGATTAGCTAGTAGATCCACTTTATAGCAATTATGGCAGGGAATTTTGTTTGCAATGGAGAGTTTAGTAATAAGACCCAGAGAGACAGTTTCATCATCAACACTTAAGCAAACTCAGACTTCATTTTCTCATTACTAAATGATCAACAATTATTTAATTAAAATCAACAGATGAAGAATGATAGTTCCAGAAAGTGGCATTTTTTTCCTAACTATCCTAAATACTTTGAACTTTTGCAGCCTGACTAGGAATAGATTCACTAATCTAAATCCTTTCACACTATATAGTATGGGCAGGCAATAGGCAATTGGGACCTCCTAAATTTTGTAGTGAAATGTTGCATATTAATCTGTACCAAATAATTAGGGAATACAATCTCTGATTAAAATCCTTCAAAGTCAGCAGCAAACACTACTTTTACCAAAATTAAATATTTTGACATTTACAGTGGCTAGAATACTATGTATTAAGGGAGGCTAAATGATATTTAATCCTTCCCGGAACAGATATCCAGAAGAGTTATGATGTAAAGGCCTATTCACATGGAGCAGGATAAAAATGTCAAATGTGAGCTATAAATACTAGCAATACATATATTAGGATTAGAACATAATATATATAATAAATTAGGACAGGATATGTCATGTGTGACAGTTTGGATGAGGGTGATGGTCTGTGAGCTTCAAATTTGGGCAAAATATTACCCATAAGCTCTAATTGTAAGACCTAAAATTGGAAGGACATTTTATGATTTCTGCATACTGTGGGTGTACGCATTATGAATTGAACTATGATAAATGCTTACACTTATGGTTTGAACATTTTATAGAAATAAAACAGTTCATGAATCTGACCACCATATAATGACTATATTAAAAGATATCAAAAGAAGTTACTCTAGAAAAAACTCTAAAAATAAAGTTGCTTGAAGTAGGAAAACAAATTTGCAGTTAAAAGTATCAGGAAACAATTGCATATGTTTGTGTGTGTATGTGTGCATGTATCTGTAGGTATCTATATTTTTACTTTGAAACGTATGGAAAAAAGTGAGGGGAAATGCAGAGGATTATTCACACATAGACCTATGTACTTTAGTAGTTAAACATAACATGAAATACTGAAATGAGATAAAATAGGAATCAAGTGCCAAAAATTTGGTTAAAAAATCCTCAAGCAAATTGGGTTGCAAATTAGAAATAAAAAGGAAAAATACCTAAATAAAAGTCTGTATAATAAATGGTTATGAGCTTGATGTGAGGAGGGGGAAATGACCCTGCATTCTCTGTCTCCAACCTACAAAACTTGGGTAACATTAGGCACCATTTCTTCCTTTTACTGAGCTTTGTTTTCTTCATGTGGAAATAGATAGAAAATAAAAAAAAAATTATGGATTAAGCAAATTAAAAATTGCAATAAGTGTATGTTTAAAGATCAAATGGGAAAACAGGTATCAAGAATACTATCAAATAGAATTCAAAAGTGAAAAATATTCAAATTTATTATCAAGAGGTTATATCTATTTGCATGATATTTTAAATGTAAGGATTATTCTAAGAAAATAATTTAGTTTTATTGGTTTAAGTTATCATTGTAATTCATTAAATTAAGAAAAAATGAAAAAAAAAAACACATTGTTCCCTTAATACATTAAATATATATGTGATAAATTTCCACAGCTAATCCTAAAGCTCCTGGGAAAGTTTTGAGAAATAAAACATTAACATAATTACAACTATCTGCCATAAATCACTACCCACCATCACATGTAATGGAGAAAAGTTAGAAACATCTCAATTAATATCAAGGAGGACAAGGATTCCTATTGTCTCAATTATTATGATTTTTTCACAACTCTCTAGAATCGGGATCTTTGTGAGGGTGAGGATCAATACATGGAGGGTAGAAAGAAAGGAACCAAATGCAATAATGGTTAGAGAACTAATAGGAGGCTTAAGTATTATCAAGAAGGCAAATTTCCCATTATTTCTGGATGATGTGATGGTTTACCTAGAAAATCCAAAAAGAGCCAAAAACTATTATAATTATTAAAATTATATTAATATGATCTTCTATTCAACATCACAGTCAGTTCCAAGAATACTATTTCCATAACAAGAAAAAAAGAAAAAAGAGCTGAGAATTGTCCTAAGTATATGAGGCCACCTGGAAAAGCTTACTGAGAGGTATTAAAAAATTCATAAATAATGGAGAAGCAGAGCATATTTTAAAGAAGGATATGACTCAATATTATACAGAATTTTAAAAATACCCTCAAGTTGATTTGTAAATATGATGCAATTTTAATCAAATTATTTTTTGTGGAAAATGTAATAGATTCTAAAATTATATAATTGTATATCAATATACATTAACTATATATTATAGATGTTTATATAATTATATACTTATATACTATACATATTTTGCATAATTATATATTAAAATATCTGTATACAAGTATATATTAATATATATATAATTGTTTTGGAAGAAATAATGGATAATCCTTACTATAATTGTTTGAAAAAAAAGAATATTAGGTGAAAGTATACACTGCCCTATTTAAGGCATATTCAATCGATAACCATCTTAACAGTGTGGAGCAAGCTGAAAAAATAGCTTTATGAATCACATAATAAAAATCAGTGAAACAAACAAAGGTTAGAAGGAGTATTTCAGACATTTTATTAATGCATTTTTAACTACTACTCATATTCATATCTGAACAGAATGATATTGGATTCCATTTTAGGCCAGATTTTCCTGCTGTTTGTTTTCAGTACACCACACACTGTTTTTGCTTTTTTTAAATAATTGATCATACTTTGAGGAAATCTATTTACTTCACTATGCATTATCTTCCTCCCTTTCCAGAATGTATGACATAAAACCAGGGACCCCATCTATGCTTGCTCACTGTTGGTTCCCAAGCCCATAACATAGTGTTTTGAGTACAGTAAGTGCTCATTATTTTAAATAAATAAGGAAAGGACAAAATATTCATTAATAAGTCTCTGAGACTCAGTTATATGTGGAAAAATTGAGGTTGCATTGTGAAATCTTTGTATTCCATATACTAAATTTAATAATAGATTGATTAAAGAGTTAAGTATAAAAAAAAGCACAAAATGTCCCAGATGAACACTGATATAACATTTAGGGTTGAGAAAATCTTTCTTAGCATAGGAGATAGGAAGGAAGGAAGGAAAGAAGGAAGGAAGGAAGGAAGAAGGGAGGGAGAAAAGGAGGGAAGGAGGTAAAGCACATAATATAAGCAAGCTGGCATAAAGCACAAAGATTAAAGGAGAAATTTTTCACAATATAATTCCACTTTCTTAGCATGTTGATTCCCTGATGGCCAAGAGTACATGAGCATAAATTGAGAAGAACAACAAAACAATCTTTATATTGATATGTTTTGAGGTAGGGTGATAGTTTGTGTACTGAGGAAACAACTATATGTGCTATAAATATAACTACAGAAAGATAAATATATACACTCTGATGGTATGAAAACTTCCTCTTTGTTTTGAGTATGTTTTTGTATGTACAAAGAGCAAATATCTTTGTTTTCTACTCTATCTTATCCCCTTATCATATGACATAAGTTATGTTGTTCATTTCATAGTATTTAAGTTATAGGATATCAAATTTAAGAGTGAATTTTACCCAAGGACTTGCACTCTATTCTGGAGAGACTTAGTGCATTTCTGGCTGTACACAGGTCATCTGAGTATGGTTAGGTAAAACATATGTCTGTTTTTGTGTTTTATTTAGAAATTAAGTATGGTTTAAGGTGATGTGTATACCTGCCAAGTTGACAAGGAGTGGAGTGTGATGATCAGGTTCAGGTGTCAATTTAGCCAGGTGATGGTGCCCAAGTGTCTGGTCAAGGAACTACTGACCTATTATTGCAAGGATATTTGTGGCTGGTAATAAAGCAGAAGGCTGGTTTATTAAATCATCAGTCAAATGATTGCATCTGTGGCTAATCACATCAATGAAGAGAACATCTTCTGCAATGTGAGAATTCAATCAGCTGAATTTAACCCAAACGTTTGAGGACTTTCAAGCAAGAAGAGAGAGAACTTTCACTTCTTCTTCAGCTATCCAGTCTCTCCTGGGGAATTCATCAAAGGCCTTCATTGGAGTTGCTGGCTAGCTGCCTGCCTTATGGAATTTGGGCTTGTGCTCCCCCACAGTTGCATGGGGCACTATTATAAAACCTCATATTCACAGACATCTCCTGTTGATTCTGTTTCCCTAGAGAACTCTGACTAATACACTTTGGAACCAGGAGTGGTTCTTGAGAAACAATCTTAAATGGGCTTTTACAATTGGTTTTCTACTCTAATTAGATTCAAAGGCACTAATGAATATTTTCAAAAATCAAGATGGCACTGATAGTCCATGGCATAAGTTGGCAATGGAGATATGCAAAGTATCACCATTTGACTCTCCTAACCATACTATTGTATGAGACAAGTTTCTGGGTGACAGTGTTTTTGACACCTGTACCAGTCTGTATTTATTATGTCTCCCAGAAAAAGCCATGTTCCTTGATGAAATCTTGTGAGGGCAGACATATTGGTGTTGAGTAAGTTGGAACATTTGGATTGGGTTGTTTCCATGGAGATGTGCCCTACCCAACTGTAGGTGATAACTCTGGAGAATTTCCATGAAGGTGTGGCTCCACACATTCAGCATGGGTCTTGATTAGTTTACGAGAGCACCATACAAGCTCAGACAAAAGGAGCAAGTTTGCTACAGCCAAGAGGATACTTTGAAAAATACACAGGAGCTGAGAGAGAGGAGCTGCAGATGAGAGACAGTTTGAAGAGTGCTGTTGAAAGCAGACTCTTGTTCCAGAGAAGCTAAGAGAAGACAAATGCCTGAAGAGCAACTAAGAGTGACATTTTGAAGAGGAGCTGTGGCCTAGAGAGGAAAATCCTAGGAGAAAGCCATTTTGAAATCAGAACTTGGAGCAGGTGCCAGCCATGTACCTTACCATCTAACAGAGGTTTTCTGGACAACATTGGCCCTCCTTCAGTGAAGGCACCCAATTGCTGATGTGTTATCTTGGACATTTTGTGGTCTTAAGACTGTAACTGTGTAACCAAATAAACTCCCTTTATAAAAGCCAATCCATTTCCGGTATCTTGCATACTGGCATCTTTGGCAAACTGGAACAGATTTTGGTACCAGAGAAGTGGGGTGCTGGTGCTGTTGAGTTTGCAAATACAAAACACAAAACTTATTTCATTGAACTTGAAGTTAAGGCTGCCACCTGGTCACTCTGAGCTTATGCTTCTGAATCAAGAAGGAAGGAAGTGGGTTCCTTTACTGGCTGAAGTGATTGATCCTGACTATCAAGGAGAAATAGGACTGCAACTACACAATGCAGGTAAAGAAGAGGTTTCCTGGAATACAGGAGATCCCCTAGGGAATCTCTTAGTACTACCATGCCCTGTGATTAAACACAATGGAAAACTGCAACAACCCAATCCAGACAGGACTACCAATGGTCCAGAAACTTTAGGAATGAAGGTTTGGGGTCACCCCACCAGGCAAAGTAACAAGGCCACCTGAAATGATTTCTGTGAGTAAAGGGAACATGGAACAGGTAGTGGAAGAAGGTAATGATAAATATGAACTATGACCATGTGATCAGTTACAGAAATGAGGGCTGTGATGGCATGAATATTTCCTCCTTGTTTTATGAGTATGTTTTTATTTGTACATAAAGCAAATATCTTTGTTTTCTTCTCTATCTTATCCTATTATCATATGACATAAGTTGTATTGTTCATTTCATAATATTTAAGTTATAGGATATCAAATTTAAGAATGAAAGTTACCCAAGGACTTGCACCATATTTGGAAGTGATTTAGTGCATTTCCAGTTGTATGTAGTAGATTTAGTGCATTTCCAGTTGTATGTAGTAGAGCTGAGTATGGTTGGGTGAAACATATGTCTGTTTTTGTGTTCTATTTAGAGATTAAGTGTGGTTTAAGGTGATGTGTATAACTACAAGGGATGGACTGTGATGGTCAGGTTCATGTGTTAACTTGGCCAAGTGATGGTGCCAAAGTGTCTAGTGAAGGAAGCCCTGGCTTAACTGTTATTACAAAGACATTTGTGGCAGGTAATAAAGCAGAAGACTGGTTTATTAAATCATCAGTCAATTGATTGCATCTGTGGCTGATTACATCAATGAAGGAACATATTCCACAATAAGATAATTCAATCAGATGGATTTAACCCAATCATTTGAAGACTTATAAGTGAGACGAGAGAGAGATTTCACTTCTTCTTCAACCAGGAAGTTTATCCTGGGGAGTTCATCAAAGACCTTCATTGGAGTTACCAGCTTGCTACCTGTACTATAGAATTTGGACTTGAGCATCCTGCCCTATATAATTAGACTCATGCACCCCCACAGTTGTGTGAGACACTTTGATAAAATCTCATATTTGCAGATATCTCCTGTTGGTTCTGTTTCCCTAGGGAACCCTAACACACACACACACACACACACACACACACACACACACACACAACACAATCTATAGATTTAGATTCATATATACATATATTATATAAGTATTATGTGTGGGAAAGTATATGTGTAAGTGTATGTATGTCAGTCTAATCAACATATTACATGTGTGTATGAAATAGCAAGAGGCAGTCCATTATTGAAACATAGAAAGAATGAGAGGTATATTCTGGGGATTATTCTTTATCTGAGTTTACTCTATTAAAATTGGTCTGTCATTAAAATTAACTAATAATATAAGAATGTATGGAGGAGGCACAGTATTATTTTGGAAAACTGAGATTTTGACAACAGAATTCCTGGATTTTAAGTCTCAGCTCAACCACCTAATAGTCATGGACAGTGCAGAAATTCTTGGAGTCTGAAAAAATCAAAGGAAGGATATATAAACTTTCTGGGAATCAGTGTCTGATGAGCAAATAGCATGCAGAGAAGTACTAAGCTATATTATAAAATATATAAACAAATACTATATTTTACTCTATATAAAATTCACACACGTTATATTGTTTGAGTGTATATATATAATTACGTATATATGCATATGATTACTTGGTATGTGTATATGTGTGTCTGCATAATTGTGCTAATCTTGCATAGAGCTGTGCTTTTTTGACTTTTAATTATTTTTATGCTTTACGATTTTTCCCACATTGACATATTAAATGGACTATTATTTTCTTAGTTTATTTTCTTGAAATTGATTCACAACTTAGTTTAAATAAATCTGAATGGTAAACTTTATATAATTAGTGCAAATGAGATATGTGTAACAATTTTCATGAATTGAAAACAGCAAAAATTATAAATATTCAGGCATTGCAAATAAAATATCTGTGAACTATTTAAAACCATCTCCCTGTATCATATTTTGAGAAATACTGGCAAAAGAAATTACAATATTAGGAGTTAATAAGAAGCCTATGAAAGCCACTTTATCTTAATTGTTTCCATGTTAGAATATATTTCAAGATTAAGTATGGCTTTTAGACTTATGTGGAGACATTAAAATCATCATATTAAACTCTATGTATTTTCAATTATTTTTACATCTGTCTCACTCAACCCATTAAGCAGCAATGGAGTCTACGCATTTTTAATGGATTGCTCTCAGAGTACAAATATCTGTTGGCTTTACCCCTTTATTCCTTTTATCATGTTGATGAAATTTCCATCTATTCCTATTATTCAAAGTGTTTTCATCAAGAAAGTGTGCTGAAATATGGCAATTGCCTTTTCTGTATCAATCAAGTTGATTACATGGTTTTTCCTCTTTGATTTATTGATATGGTGCATTACATTAATTTATTTTCATGTGTTTAACCACCCTTGCATACTCAGAATAAAATCCACTTGATCATGGTTTATAATTCTTTTAATGTGCTGATAGATTCAATTTGTAATATCTTGCTGAATATTTTTGCATTGATATTCATTAAAGACATTTGCTTGTAACTTTTTCTGGCTTTGGTGTTAGAGTGATGTTGACCTCATAGAAGGAGTTAGGTAGCTTTCCCTCTGTCTTAAATTTTTTGGAGTTTGAGCAGGATTGTTACTAATTCTTTCTTGAATGCTTGGTAGAAATCACATATGTAGTCTTCTGGCCCTGGGCTTTTCTTTTTGGGGGCTTTCTGATGACTGATTCAATCTCTTTAATTCTGATTGGTTTCCTGAGGTCATCTATTTCTTCTTGAGTCAATGTTGGTTGTTCATGCTTTTCTAGGAAGATGTCCATTTCATCTACATTGCTTGTTTATTGCCATAGAGTTACTCATAGAATCCTTTTGTTATCTCCCTTAATTCTGCAGGATAGTAAGTTGTGTCCCCTTTCTTATTTCTGATTTTATTTGTTTGCAACCTTTGTCTTTTTTTCTTTATCAGCCTAGATAAGGGTCCATTTATTTTATTGATTTTCTCAAAGAACCAACTGATGGTTTTGTTTTTTCTCTCTATGGTTTTATGTACTCAATTTATTTCTGCTCTGATTTTTGTTATTTCTTTCCTTCTGTTTGCTTTGGGATTAGTTTACTATACCTTCTCTAGGTGAGCAGGTTAGTCCTTGATTTTTGTTCTTTCTTCTTTTTTAATATAGACATTGGGCAAAAAATTTCACTCTCAGTATTGTCTTTACAGCATCCCATAAGTTTTGATATATTCTGTTTTCATTTTTATTTGCCTTGAGATATTTACTGATATCTCTTGAGATTTCTTCCTTGACCCACTGGTTGAGAGTGTGCTGTTTAGCCTCCATATATTTCTGAATTTTCCAGCTTTCTGACTGTTATTGATTCCAACCACATTCCATTATGATCAGTGAAGATGTTTTGTATAATTTTGATCTTTTTAAATTGAAACTTGGTATGTGACACATCATGTTGTCTATTCAGAAAAATGATCTATGAGCACTTGAAAAATGTATACCCTGCTTTGTGGGGTGCAATGTTCTGTACATGTTAATTCTAGTTCATTTGTCAATTAATTCAAGATCTCTGCTTCCTTATTTATTCTGTCTAGATGTTCTATTCATTGAAGACAGTGGTGTTTTGTAGTCTCCAACAATTATTTTAAAGTGTCTACTTCTCCCTTCAGTGTTGTCAGTGTTGCCTCCTGTATTTTGGGGCACTCTGGCTTGGTGCATGGATATTTGTAATTTTTATGTCTTTTTGATGAATTGTCCTTCTTATTAAAACATAGGGACTTCTTTGTTTTTATGGTTCTACAACTGAAATTTAATTTGTCTGATATTAGTATAGCTACCCATGCTTTTTTGTGGTTGTGGTTTGCATGAAATATCTTTTTCCAAGTTTCACTTTAAACCTATTTTTGTCCTTGGGTCTAAAGTGAGTCTCTTGAAGACAGCATATAGATGTTTCCCTTTTTTTTTTTTTAATTCAAATTGTCAGTCTATGTCTTTTGAATGGGGTGCTTAATCCATTAACATTTAATGTTGTTACTGTAAATGCAATAATACCTTCAACTATTTTGTCATTTGGATTTTATATGTCCAAATACATATTTGGAGAGAAATTTTATATTTCTCTTTTTTTGCCCTTTTAGTTACCATTACTGGTAATCTTCATTTCTACACTATTTTACAAACCTCTCTCTCCTGTATTTTCCTATCTGCCTGGAGTGCTCTCTTTAGTAGATTTTGTAGAGCAGATCTCTTGTTCATGAACTGTCTCAGTTTTTGTTTATCTGTAAACCTTTTAAACTTTCCCTCATTTATGAAGTACAGTTTTGTCAGATATAGAATTCTTGGTTTGCAGTTTTTCTCCTTCAAGTATCTTAAATATGTTACACCCCTGCCTTCCCACCTCCATGATTTCTGCTACAAGAGCCACACATACTCTTATCAAGCCTCCCTTGAATACTTTGGATTGCTTTTGTCTTGCTGCCTTCAGAATTGTCTCTTTGGTATTGACAATCTAAATAGTAAGTGTCTTGGAGAAGGTCTATTTGGATCTATTCTGTTTGGGGTACACTGCACTTCTTGTATCTGTAATTTTACATCTTTCATAAGAGTTGGGAAATTTTCAGTGATTATTTCCACAATTATTCTTTCTGTCCCTTTTCCTTCCTCTCCTTCTTGGTCACCTATAACATGTATATTCATGCATTTCATGTTGACATTCAATTCCCTGACACCCTGATTATATACTTCCATTCTTTTCCCTCTCTGTTCTTTTGTGTGCAGGATTTCAGATGTCCTATCCTCTAGATCACTAATACTTTCTTCTGCCTCTTCAAATATGCTATTGCATGTCTCCAATGTGTTTTTTCTCTCTTCTATTGAGTCTTTCATTCACATAAACTCCATCATTTGTTTGTGAAAGCTTTTGAGTTCTTCTTATGGTCACCCAGTGTCTTCTTTATATTCATCTCTTTTGTCACATTCTCCTTCAACTCATTGAATTGATTTAAAATATTTGTTTGAACATCTCTAATTAGTTTTTTCAATTCCTGTATTTCATTTGAAGTGTTAGCTTTCCCTTGACTGGACCATATCTTCATGCTTCCTAGTATGACTCATTTTTCTGCTGTAGTCTAGGCATCTGATTTTTTTTTTTATTAGTTTATTCTGGGGTCATTTTCTCTCTTTTTCCTAGTGTTTTCTTGTTGGTTGGTTTTTTTTATATAGATGCTCTTTGACATTCAGTTCAATTTATTCTAGGTCTCTGGCATAGCTTCCATTTAACTGGTCAGAATTTTTCAGCTCTTATTTTTCTGATTCTTTCCCTGTTTATATGGAAGTGTTTTGAGATTGCCCTTCTTTGTGTGTGCAGTTCTTTCATCCCAGGAAAAAAGCACTCTATTCCCTCTTCCCCCTCACAGAATATTCATGTGTTGTTTGCTTTGTTTTGTTTTATGCCTCTCTGTATTTTTAACACTCATTTCATTACTTCTAGAAACATTTGCCTAGAGATCTGGTTCTGGGAGGAGTGTCTCCATATATAAAATGGACCCCAGTCAGATTTTCCCAGACAAGATGGGTCCAGGACTCACTAAGAGGGAGTAATCAGTATCAAGGTTTCCTGATGATGAGACCCAGCATGGTGCCATTCTTTGACCTGAACCTCCTGATTCTGTGGTATTCCTGCCCCACCCAGAAGATGACACTTTTCAGCCTGCTGTTCCCCACTGCTATAAAGTTTAACTGTACCTTTAATTCTCAGCCAACCCAGTGCCTGCCAGGGGCATGGCTGAGACAGAGGCTGAGGCTGAATGCAGGTTTAAACTGTTTCTGTTTTCCAGCTCCTGGGGTCTGAGTTCTCTAAACAACAGTTACCACATGTGCTGGGCCTTTCTCCTTTCTTTTTATTTGGGGAAAAATAAGCCACTCTTCAGCCCAATGTTCCCTGCAGGCTGGAAACTTTACAGGCCTCTCAAGCAGCTCCCTTATTACCCCTCCTTGGAGCATGTTTGAGACAGGCTGGTCTCTGCTTTTTGTAGGTTGAAACTGCTGCTGATATCCCAGCCTCTGGGGTCTAAAATCTCTGAATAACAGTCACTACTTGCACTAGTCCCTCTCTCCTGTTCTTGGGGGAAACATGCCCTTTTGGGAACTATTTCCTCCACCTGATTAATTGTTTTGTCTCTCAGTCATACCTTAATTCCACCTTTGCTTTGGGCAAGGCTGAAAACTAAGAATGACTGCTGCTTTGTTAAATAGGCTGCTAAAAAATGAAACAAAGAGACAAAAGAAGAAAAGAAGAAAAGAAAAAAGGAAAGAAAAGAAAAGAAAACAAATTCTCCTCTGAGCTGGTCACCAGGCATGCAGGTTCACCAATCAATAGCTGGCATTGGTACCCGGGTCTACCTGCCTTTTCTCTTGGAGCATAGTCTGTTTCCAGTATTCTGAGCTGAGCCAACTATGGAAACCTCTAAGTTCTTGTTGTTGTTGTTTGTTTGTTTGTTGGTTTCCATCAGCTCTGCCTTCTTGCTACTGGGTGTGGGGCTGCTATAGATCTCCCAGTTCTTTTATTTTTCCTTTATCTGTGCTCAAAGTAGGTATTCAGCAGTCTGAATTTGTTAATCAAATCTGCATTGGGGCTTGGTTGAGCTCTCCTTCCCAAACTCATAGAAGAAAGGGCTTCTTTTCCCCACCAGGGAAAGATTCCAAGTCAGTCTGCCGTACCAGTGGAGGAGAGGTACCAATTTCCACAATGTGGAAGAGTTACTTACAGTTCTGTGCTGTGATCTCTGTTATTCCACTAATTCCAGGTTGGTATACAATATGCATCTCATCATGGAATCCCCCAAACAGTTTTTACAGACAGTTCCTTGCTATTTACTAGCTACCATAGAGGATGAACTGAATCCCACACCTCCTTATGACACCATTTTGCCTCACCTCCCCAGAATTGATTTTTGACAATTTAAAGGTTAATGAATCTTTGAAAAGGGATCCCATGTTCCTTCTTCAGGTAGCATCTTGGATTCAGGTGATGTGGCACAAAACCACAGAATTATCCAAAGAAAGCCCTGATAAATTTAAAGAGCATCCATAGCAGACAAGATGATAGCTTAGCTTCCCAGTGAGTAGCCAGGGAGACTAAAAAGTCTCATAGAAAAACACTTCTAATGTGTTAAACACACAGAAGAATAACAACAGCTAAAGGTGTTTGTAGGCTAACAGTTTGAAGGAGGCACATTCTAGTCTATCCTTCAAAAGACCATGCAGGGAAAACTGCTGGAATTCCTGAGCCCAGGAAGGAAGTTCATAAGTGTCTGAAAGTGACCTGGAAGTGAGAACAAAGGAGATTCATAATCAACTAATGTGTCAGTTGGGAGCCATGATAAATCCAAGGTCTCATCAAGCAGCAAGGCAACGGAGATATAGCCTAATATCCCAAACCAGAGGATTGAATTTTTATGGTTAAGAGAGAGAGAACCAGATGCCTCTCACTCAATTACAGGAAAACTGGCAAACAGCTGAGGAAAATTAAATCATCCTTAAGAGGTAATACCATGCTTATGTGGCATGCCAAGAACCATGTTTCTGGGAAGTTTTATAAATACAATTGAAAGGAGAATTAGGGTGTTGGCTACATGTTACTAGTGAGCTCCAAAATATAGTGTCATTAAAATATAATTGAATTCCTTTCTCATCCAACAGTGTGAGTTAATGGTTACAATAAGGCAATTAGAGAGCTCATAAGATGTAGCTTCTATCTCTGGACCTAGGGTAAACATTGAAATTGACAACATTTTCAAGTGGGAAGGGAGAAGAGAAAGTCCAAGTCTTACGGCTTTGGCTTTAAAGAGATGCCCCTTAGATTTATATATAAATTCTGTTGATAGCTCAATAAAAATTTAGTAACAAGGTTATAATGGGCCAACAATAGAAGATGGCAAATGTGGCCTATAGCTGGGTTGCCAGGGTTTTTGTTATAAAATGAACACTGGAATAGTAGAACATGAGGAACTTCTCTGCCAGAAGGAAGACAGCAATATGGACCTTTACAATATAATGTCAGTCTCTGTGAAGGCAGCTGTTGCTTGAGCAGTTCTACTTTATGTACAGTAATTGAAACTACTCTTTTGAAGCAAATGCAAGAGTTTCAAAAACACAAAAAAGGTGTTATCATAACTTCCAAAACCAACCAATAGTACTCTTTCCTCCTGCTATCAGAATGTAGAGTTGTTAACATTGTTAATATAAGCAACAATATTTATGTATTTTTTCTTTGACAATTTTTTATTTCATATTTGTTTCTTGTTTGTTTTCCAACATTTTATTCTGAAAATTATTAAACATAGAGGAGTTGAAATAATTGTGCCAATGAACACTCATCTGTCTCTTAACCTAGCTTCTACAGTGAACACTTTATATCCTTGCTTTATTACATATATATTCATTTTCCAATCCCTCTCTATCCATTTTTTATAAATCTCAAAGTAAGTTGCAGATGTGAGAACACTTTTCCCCTAAACACCCAGCATGCATATAATTAAAAAAAATCATATGTGTTTTGAACTAGCCTATGTTAACAGTGGCAGTATTACCATTATATGCTACTTCTCAGGATCTTGCTGAACATATTCAATTGCAAACTCATTTTAATAGTATTAGTACTCAACCCAGAATAACTACTCTATCAGGGATCACTTTCACTTCCCATTTGTTGTTACACTGATAAATTAGCAAGAATAATACAGGGTAGACAATTTTATGTTCTGCCTTTAGCAAGAATGGGATGTAGAATAAGTAGAGTACAGATGCACCAATCAAGATTAATTGAACAGTGAGTGTCATGGATTTTTAGCCAGACCCAAAAGAAATACCACTTTGAAACACATTGATCAAGTTAAAATGTATGCCCAAGAGCATGTAGTTGAGTTGTGCTTCCTATTTGGTAGCTTCATTCTAAACACTGAAAACTTTATTTAAGTTACTAAATGTTGATTCTGCAACTTAATATTACTAGGAATTAGCTGCAATCAAACATTTTCAAATCAAATTATTAACCAAGGGTTTAATGGGATAGCATTATATGGCCAAAGTTCAGACTTTACACTCAGAAAATTCATATTCATTCATCTTTTCATTGCAATGAGTAATAAAGCCTTCTGTCAGGGATGTTTCAACCCTTTAGCATCAGAAATATACAGCAGAGCATACAAGAATGAATAGTTGGGTGGGACAGATAATTAGAACATAAATTTTGTTTACTATCAAATATTGCACACTAAGGATAAATCTTATGATGGTATGAAGGCACTCATTTTATTAAAGCTATTAAAACAATGTCAGTTTTAATAAAATCATTGCATATGTAGAATAAAATATGCCAAGCCTATAGAGTCCATTCTAGGTATAAGGCATCACAGTGTTAGAGTGGATCTATCAGTGTAAGCAAGAGTTGCCTATAGAAAGTCTTTTGTGAACAATTTTTATACCTTGTCATTTACAATATTTACCAACATACCAAAAAATATCTGTTGAAGTTTCACTGCCTCAAGTTAGCCCTGATGATTGCTTTGTTGGCTGCTTCTTTGACATCCTTGTTCTTCAGACTGTAGATCATGGGGTTCAGCATGGGAATCATTGTGGTATAAAACACGGCCACCATTTTCCCCTGCTCCACAGACTCCTCAGTGGGCTGCCTGAGACACATGAATATGAGGGTCCCATAAAATATGGTAACAGCTATTAAGTGGGACCCACAGGTGGAGAAGACTTTCTTCCTCCCATCAGCAGAGTGCATGCATAGCACAGCTACTAAAATGAGGGTGTAAGAAATGAGGACTACTGAAAGGGAATATGTGAAGTTAATCCCAGCAATGACAATCATTGTGTATTCTTTGATGTGGACTCCCCCACAGGCAATCTTGATGAGAGGTGGGTCTGCACAATAGAAATGGTTGATTTCAAAATTCCCATAGAAGTACAAGCTGTACATCCACAGTGTGCATATAAGGCTAACAGAGAATCCATAGACATAAGACAAAGAGAAGAGTCGGACACAGACAGCCCTAGAAATTTTGCCGCCATAAAGCAAAGGGTGGCAGATGGCCATGTAGCAATCAAAGGCCATCACTGCCAAGATGTAGACTTCCACATGGACAAGGGCAATGAAAAAGTAACATTGTACCAAACATCTCACATAGGAAATGGTTTTTGTCTCAGATAATAAGTTTTCCAGCATTTTGGGGGTGACATTGGATGAGAACCACACATCTACAAAAGACAAATGATTCAAGAAAAAGTACATGGGGCTCTGGAGCTGGGAACAGATGCTAATGAAAATGATCATACCAATGTTCCCTAACAGAGTGACCAGGTAAACTATGAGGAACACCACAAAAAAGAGAACCTGTAGCTCCTGGTGACTAGTCAACCCCAGTAGAATAAACTCAGTCACATCTGTGAAATTTGGCATCTTTAGCATACACTCAGTATGTATTGTCTTCTGAGAAAGACAAACACAAAGAGATTTTCTTATTGGTGAAA
This sequence comes from Choloepus didactylus, assembly GCF_015220235.1. Classification (NCBI taxonomy): domain Eukaryota; kingdom Metazoa; phylum Chordata; class Mammalia; order Pilosa; family Megalonychidae; genus Choloepus; species Choloepus didactylus. The sequence continues at coordinate 82,883,066 of NC_051322.1, forward strand.
CACTTGAGTCACATTTACTGTATCTCTATTCTAAATCAAATCACATAGAAAACAATGTAGATTTTTCACAATGTTTGCAAGAGAAATACTATAGGCATAATTGTTTCCTTCAATACATGTTATAAACAATTACCATTTATCTTTTTTCCAGTTTCTTATCTGCATATAGGTAGATAAGATTGATTACTGACATGTATAGTATTAGAGTTATGTATTTATGTCTTTGCTACATTATTAAGTAGGCATACCTTACAATCATATAGCACAAACATGACCAAAGTAGATGGAGAGTTGCAAGGCAATGATGAAACACATTCCAACATATTATTTGATAGAAAAGAAACTTGAGGCTCAGAAATATTAAAATATATACCCAAGGTTAGCCATCCAATTAATGAAAATGGGGAGCCCTTTGACACTCCATTAAACACCATTTCCATTGTATCATAGTTGCCTCTATGTCAACAAAAATGCAAATACATGTGATATTACCCATTTTTAAATGCCTTGGAGGGTAAGCTTTCCCTGTATAACTTTATGGGACAGTGGGCTTATATATATGTTGGCTGTACAGTCTAGTTATTGACAGATTTGACTTACATTATACCATATTATTTTATCATATGCATTCAATATATAAGATTCTGCCTCATTTTATTTTGCAATTGCTGTGCATTATTCTGGTTTGATTGCTATCACCTGAAGGGCTGAGGTAAGAGGGAATTAACAATATAAACTCTTCTGTTTTTTTTATCTCAGCAGAGTAAATTACAAATATATCAATCACTGTTATCAAAATGTAACAGTAGATAAATATAGAGGTAAAATGTCATTGATGTCTTTTATTAACTATAGTGGTTCATTTCAGATTCCACTGGTTTTCACAACAAATTAATACCACCCCTAATCATTCAAATCCCAATTTAATATCACTATGAAGAAAACATCCCCAAACAATTTTTTTTCTCCAACTGTCTTCTTGTAAGATGGAAAAGTGTGACATGAGTGCTTAAGGAAGGATCTGTAGGATTAAGACCATCATGGGAATCTAATCTCTCCATAACAGTGCTTGAATGCTTAATACACACTGATATATAAATGGGCCTTTGTTTATAATTGGTGTCATTAACTTATTCTGCCACCATAAAGGACACTCAATGATATGTCAGATATATTTGTTAGATTCTATCCCAAGCTATTATAAATTCTGGAATTGTGTAGGTAAACAAGACATAAAAGATTCCTGCTAACATCATAATTCATTGTTATTCAAGAGAAATAGAGAAGTAAATAAATGAGATATAATTAGGTAGTAGTAATATTTGTGACAAAAGTTTAGCATGCCAATAAGATAGGGAATATGATGGAGAAGATGAAGAAAGAGTGGTCAAAGAAGATTGTCTAAAGAATTGAATTTGAGCTGGTATGAAGCAGCCAGCTATATGCAAATATGTGGAGAGGAAAAAGTGCAAGCTCTAAAGCTCAGAAGAGGCAATGTTAGCTTGGCATGTTCCAAAAAAAAAGAGCATTGCTAGAGAGATTCCTTTGTATATTAAAAATTATATGGACTTTATGATATCATAGAGCCTTCATTTAGTAGTGGGCATATTTGGGAAATTAATCTCTATGAACTCTTTTCTTATCCTTAAAATGGTTAATATGAGAAATAAACATGCTAAGTTTAAAATGAATTGGGTACATAGCATGATAAAGACTGATTAATTTCCCCTTTGTTATAGATTTCCATGAGTGTAGGTTATCTATTTTGGCTCATATGTAGAAATAGCCAGATGAGAACTGTAGACTCTGAAAATAAAGTGAAGCTCATGGACTTTCCTATGTAAAAATCTCCTGAACTTGGTATCAAAAGTCTCCTGACCTTGGTAGCATGAACCCATGATTCCCTAATTCATAAATCTGAACTTGGGTTATTGGTACTACTATATCATTTTAAGTATGAAATATATAAAATATCAAGTGTCTTAGAAATATAAGCTAACACTACCTATCTTAAAAGAATATCAGTTTTCCAGACTATTCTCTAATTTTGTTTCAGTTTCTATGTGCTGTGTACATTTCTTTTCCTCTACAAATAATCATTATCTCTCTTGTATTAGAGTTTGTCTCATTCACCTTGGAACCCCTTATGCTATCTAGCTTAATCTTTACATATATAAAGTATATATCAGATACTCAGGAATAGTCACAAATACATTTTTAAAAAAGATTCCTGATATTTAGATCAGCATCATACCTTATATTAAAAATTCCAATAAGAAATACTTTCCTGGTAGCAGTAGCAGCAACTTTATAATATTAAGAATGGCTAACTTACAGATGGCTTTCTAAGCCCTTTGCACACAAAGGTGCTATGAAACAGGTTCTAGGAACATTTTGATTTGAAAAATGAGGAAAGTGAAGCATTGAGATATTTAGAGCTTCCCTGGATCCCCCAGGATGGACAGAATTGAGATGTAAAGCAGTAAGTTGACTCCTGTCTTATATACCCTTAAACACATCATATGCCTGTCTCTTCAATAATCTATTACATTATTTTGTTTAATTTAATAAGAAATTCAGTTTGCCCTTCCAGAAAGAAGAAAGTTATCCTGTAGATAGATCATCCTTGATGGACTAGATGAGCTTCCCTTGACTCTCCCCAGTGCAGGCTGGGTTCAGATGTAAATGACCATCTATCTCTTCCCTACTCTCTCCAAAGTTAGGTGATCCCTACAGCCTAGTATCAGATGACTAAGTGCTTTATATTACATTTAACACACCATATTATTTATCAAGATAATTGGGAGGATGGAGTATGCAATTTAGTAATCCAGACTCATTTGTATTAATACGTCAGGCATTTCCCATGGAGAGAAAGAGTAAAGGAATAATCACTGGTCCAAACTTTCATACTGACTCAATATTTCCAACTCCATTCATACATATTTTAAAAGAACAATGGGAAAACCAAATGTCTTTACCTGCAGGGAACAGCAAAAGGAGAAAAAAATGAGGAATAACAATTTCTGTAAATCCCCATTGTAATGAGCACACTCTATGTAGTTTTGAATACACTATAGGTAAAAATAAGAAAATGTACCAGAAATATAACTTCACACATAAAACACTGTGTTAAAAATAAATCTAAGATTAAGGTCTTCATTTTCTTTTCAAACAGGAATTAAAATAAATTGATTGGACTGTATTAATCTGAATTGCAGCAAGTTCAAAGCCTGCAGACTTACCTTCAACAGAGGAGAACAGCAAATGAGTAATTTCTCAACATTTAAAATAGAGCCTTGCACATTGGGGGCATCTCCCTAAGGGGACTTCCATTTAATTATGAAAGGAATAAGAATTTAAATTCTAGAAACATCTCAAGGCTAGAGTAAGGGAAGAATTAATTAGAATAATTCTTATAATAAAATCAAGAGATAAAAATTTGTCTACCAATTTCACATGGGTTCTGCCTCTTAAATTCGCACTTGGAAATCATGCACCTCAGGAAAATAGTCTTGGTTGTATCATGCAAAATTTTGATGAATTATTTTCCTTCCTGTGCTGCTATGTCCCTAATAAGCACCATTTTCAGTATAGATGATCATAGCAATGTATGTCCTATGCAGCACATGGCCATTTTCCAGATGAGAATTGCCTCAAAAGTATGGATCACCTGGCAACAAGTGGGGAGGAGGAATTCATGCAGGGGTCATTGGTGGTAGATTGTGGTATAAATAATTTATCCCTCTGCATTCATACTTGTCTGGGATGTAGAACAGTATGGCCTTTGATGTGAAACAGCTCTGAAATTAAACCTTGGCTCTGTCACCTTATTATGTGACTGTGGGTAAGTGACATCATATTGAGCCTCTATTTACTCCTTGTGGAATGGAAAATTTATATCTTACAGTGTGTTTCTGACATAATTATGGGATGACTCTCAGTCCAGTGTCAGCCTCATATGGAGTGCAAAAAAATGGAATTATTTCTGTAGCTTCACCTCTAAGCTGTTTGAAGTATTAACTCACCACTTCTATGGAGTTGTGATTGACATTATCCCCAGTTTGAAGAATACAATGGACATTTTGAAAAGTAAATAGGAGCTTATGTTTTTTGACCAAGTTTACAAAGTGAGCAAGTGAAAGAATAAGATTGGCAGCCTAGGCTGCTCATTAACTAAACTACGTACTGTCTCTATCTGGTCTGGGAAACTATGGGCAGAGCTGTGTTCAGGTAAAGCTTTCTTTTGCATCACTCAGTGCCCAAGTACTCTGAACTCCCAAGTTCCTTTTCCTCTCTTAGGGAGAAAATTCATCAGGTGAACTCATCTGCAACAGAGTGTTATGACTTAATACCCAGTCTCTCAAGAAAATCTAAATTTGAAAGAAAAATAGGATGTGGATGTGGATGTGTGTGTATGTGTGTGTGTGTGTGTGTGTGTTGGTTTGAGAGAGAAACAGAAACACAGATTGAGATTGAGAAAGAGAGAGAGAGGAAGAAGGGAGCTTAAAATGATTTTCCCAAATGCTGAAAATTCAGGATATTTCTGCAAAATATTTTTTAAATTTGATGATATTTTTATAATTATATTTATAGCTATCAGCTTAATTATGTTTAATCATCTCCAACATATAACCATAGAGCCCATTTGTCTCCCCTTCTGGCTCACAAAAGTTTTTAATTCTTTCAAATATAAAAATTAACCAAAGAATTTAGGCACCATATCTTAGTCCCAGAATGTGCAAAATATTTTGAAATAAATATCAATTTAGTTTGTAAAGCAGAGTGTGGAAATCCATGCTTTTTAAATTACACACATACCTACTAACTACTCACTGTTTCAACAGATTGTAGGTTACAGCCAGTTTGGCTAGGGCAGGTGAGAAGTGCACAATCTGGCATCCTTAGGGTTAAAACATTGAAGTTTCTGCAATCTGTCTAGACAGACACTTACAATGATGTGTCTCTTAGGAAACAAAAGGATGGAGAAAATAATTAAATATATGTTTTGCTATTCTGAAAACAGAAGTCTCTGAAGAGTTCTGCCCCTTTCACAATGAAAGAGTAGTAAACAATTTCATAGCTATTAGTGAAACTATAATTTTTATATTGTATAATGAAACAGAATTAAATATGTTGTTAATTTTTTCCACCACAAATTGACCTCTAAATATGCAAATGAATAACTATTTCTAAAAGTCATGCACTGACTTTTTGAATAAGAGAAATAGTCTCATGATTTTAGCTAAGTATTTGAACACCCTTTAAATTAATTCTCCTTTTTAAAATTTTTATTGTAATAATATTTAGCAACTCACATCTTCCTATTTTTACCACTTTTACTTATACCATCTCAATTAATCCTCACTGCTTATATTACCAGGAATGGGTCACTCTACAGGTTTTGCTCCCAATTTGAGTCTCTTTCTCTCTTTGAAAACACAGGTCTTCAGCTTAATTTTCCCATGTCCTTGAAAATAATGTTGACAACAAAAAGGTATGAAACATAGAAGACACAATTAACTCAGTTCTGTTTTGTTAAACATAATTTTGCTGATCACTTTGTTCATGGCTTCCTTCACATCCTTGTTCCTCAGACTGTAGATCATGGGGTTCAGCATGGGAATCACCGTGGTATAAAACACGGCCACCATTTTCCCCTGCTCCACAGACTCCTCAGAGGGCCACCTGAGATACATGAATATGAGCATCCCATAAAACAAGGTAACAGCTGTCAAGTGGGACCCACAGGTGGAGAAGGCTTTCTTCCTTCCATCAGCAGAGCGTATGCATAGCACAGCTACTACAATGAGGATGTAGGAGATGAGGACCACTGAAAGGGAATGTGTGAAGTTAATCCCAGTGATGACAATCATTGTGTATTCTTTGATGTGGACTCCCCCACAGGCAATCTTGATGAGAGGGGGGTCTGCACAATAGAAGTGGTTGATATCAAAATTCCCACAGAAGTACAAGCCATGCATCCACAGTGTGCATATTAGGCTAACAGAGAATCCACAGACATAAGGCACAGAGATGAGTCAAACATAGACAGTCCTAGACATTTTGCTGCCATAAAGCAAAGGGTGGCAGATGGCCATGTAGCAATCAAAGGCCATCACTGCCAAGATGTAGACTTCCACATGGACAAGGGCAATGAAAAAGTAACATTGTACCAAACATCCCACATAGGAAATGGTTTTTGTCTCAGATAATAAGTTTTCCAGCATTTTGGGGGGGACAATGGATGAGAACCACACCTCTACAAAAGACAAATGACTCAAGAAAAAGTACATGGGGCTCTGGAGCTGGGAACTGATGCTGATCAAAGTGATCATACCAATGTTCCCTAACAGAGTGACCAGGTAAACTATGAGGAACACCACAAAAAAGAGAACCTGTAGCTCCTGGTAACTAGTCAACCCCAGTAGAATAAACTCTGTCACATCTGTGAAATTTGGCATTTTTAGCATAGACCCAGCCTGTATTGCCTATGGAGAAAGACAAAACACAGGGAGAATTTTTTGGTTGCTGAAACATTTGAGTCACATTTATCTACATCCTAAATGAAATCACTTAGATAACAATGTAGATTTTGCACAATGTTCAAGAGAGAAATAATACAAGCATAATTGTTTTCTTCAATACATCTTATAGACTACTACCATTTATCTTTTTTCCAGTTCCTTATCTGCAAAATAGGTAGATAAGATTGATTGCTAACATGTATAGTATTAGAATTAGACATTTATGTCTCTGCTACATTATTACAGTAGGCATACCTTAAAATCACATAGCACAAACATGTCCAAAGTCAGATGGAGAGTTGCAAGACAATGATGAAACCCATTCCAACATATTATTTGATAGAAAAGAAACTTGAGACCCAGAAATGTTAAAATATAAACCCAGGGACAGCCATCTAATTAGTAAACACGCCATCAAATACCATTTCTGTGTATCATGATTGCCTCTCTATGTAATCAAAAATGCAAATACATGTGATATTACCCATGTTTTCATGCCTTGGAGGGTCAGCTTTCCCTGTATAACTTTACATGACAATGAACATATATGCTGGTCTTACAACATGCTCAGTACAGAAAACTTGGAAAACGTTTTAAGAAAAAATTACCTAAAATTCACCACCCCTCCATAAGCCATCACAGTAAACATTTTGAGATACTATCTCCAAACCTTCTTTCTATGTCTACATTTAAACAGGTGCAATAATACCCTATATATACTTTTCTATCTTACTACCACATAACATTATGAAAAATTATGTACTTTTAGGCAAAAAGGTATTTTATTCCTTTAAGTACCAAGTATAGCACAATGCCCAGCATGTATTCAACAAATGTTATCTGATGTACAACCCAAGTTGATGCATTGACAAATCTTCCATGAAAGCATTTAATGGAATTTGATAAGCAGACCAATCTCAGGCTTGTTCTTTACTCACATAGGACAACTAAATCCACTGGCAGAGAATCACTGATTTGGGGCCTAGGAAAATGAGTGAAATCAGTAAAATTTTATGTGCTATTTAAGGACTACAAGAGAAAATGTCATGTAAAATGTTTTTTTTCCCAACCACTGAGGATTTCTTTAAAATTTATTTTACTTTTTATTTCTAGGCATTCTATTTGATTATTTTAGAAGATTTCTGATATTCCCCCCCTAGAACCTTGCTTCCCATGTCTTCAATTCATTTTTTTTAACTCATCATTTTATATGTATACTTATTTTATAGTCTGTTGTCTGGACCCATGTCCCCAATCCCTTATCCAAAATCCTTGTGAACATTTCCAATTGGAATTGAGAATTCCTCAAATTTGAGGAAGGTAATAGAGTATATGTACAGTACATTCTAAAACACCACCAGCAGGCTCTGGGGAAACATGTCCTAATCAAACAGTAATATCTTTGCAGCAAAACTTATGAATAATCACAATAAATAGACTGTTTTTTAGAGTGTTTCATAATTTTTATGGTATATTTAAGAATCCCTGGTGGCTGGGTTATGGAAACAACCCCTCAAAGGAATTTTCATTCCCTTTAACCCCAGTTTATCACTGGTTGGGGATAAATTTTTAGTTGATTTCTCACCATGTAGGGATCCTAGAAAATGCGAGTCATAAAATTTAAACTCCAAGATCACTGAGGTACAGGTCTAGCATTCTGAATTTTCAAAGATTATTTTTTGTTATCCAAAGACCAAAGATATAAATAAGTGTCCTTGTTTGGCTCCTGTGTCGGTTTCCATGTTTTTGTTTTCTGTTTTGTTTGTTTGTTTTTTTTTTCCCTAGCCAACCCTTTCACTAAGGTGGTGCTTTAATGTTCACATCTTTATGTCTGTGTGGATATGAGAGGATCTTATTCCCAGCTCTCTGCCTTCCCTGGTCCCAAGCCTTGCTTTTTTTCCTGCAGGATTGATAGCATCCAATCCTGTCAGTTACTGATAAATTCCCAGGAAGCAATAACATCAGCTTTTATGTTTACCTCTCTGTTGCTTCTTGGTTTTTAGTGCCTTGTTTCTGGCAAGGTCACCTTGGCCTTAAATAATGTATCATATTTTATCCAGCATGTCCTGGTGTTTGTATACAAGGAGGACTCTATTGCCAGACCATACAATCTTTTTTTTTTACATATTTGTCTGACATCATAACAAACTATTTTATCATATGCTTTCAATATTTGAGATTCTGTTTCATATTTTATTTTGCTCCATATTCTTCTGGTTTGCTTGCTACCAGATGCAGGGGTGAAATAAGAGGAAATTAACAGCATAAACTCATTTTGTTTTTATTATCTCAGAAATGTAAACTACAAATGGATCAATCACTGAGCATCACTATCAAAATATAACAGTAGATAAATATCAAGGTAAAATGTCATTGATGTATTTTATTATCTATAGTGGCTCATTTCAGATCCCACTGGCTTTCATAACCAATTAATACCTTCTCTAACCATTCAAATCCCAATTTAATGTCACTACAAAGAAAATATCCACAAACAATATTTTCTACAGTTGTATCTTCTCCAAGTGTGTCATTAGTGTTTAAGGAAGTTTCTGTAGGATTAAGACCATTGTGAGAATCTGAGCTCTCCATAACAACAGCGTTTGAATGCTTAATAATACTGATGTGTAAATGGGCCTTTGTTTATAATTTGTTTCATTAACTTATTCTACAAACATAAAGGACAACTAACAATATGTCAGATATATTTGTAAGATTTTTCCCAAACTCTTCTAAATTCTGGAAATGTGTGGGTGAACAAGATGTACAAGATTCCTGCTGTCATCGTAAGGCAATTTTGTTGAAGAGAAATAAACAATTTATAAATGAGATATTTTAATAGTAGGAAGATTTGTGACAAAAGTTTAGCATGCTAATAAGATTGCAAATAAGGAGGAAAAGATGCAGAAAGTGTGGTAAAAGATTTCTCTTTGAGGGTTACTGAGCTGGTCTGAAGCAGCCAGCTATGTGGAAATATGGGGGCAAGGAGTGCAATTCAGGAGCAATGTTAGCTTGGCATGTTCCAAAAATGAATTAGTAGACAGATTCCTTTGTATATTAATAATTATATGAACTTTATAGTCATATCATGGTCCCTTCACATAGTAACAGTGTTCACTTGGGAAGTTAATATCTATGGACTATTTTTTTATGATCAAAATGTTTAGTGTGAGAAATAAACATACTATTTTAAAAATGAATTGGGTACATAATATAATAAGCACTGAAGTTTCAGTTCTGCTCTAAGTTTCCCCTTATTACATATGTCCATCTGTATAGCATATCTGTGTTGGTTCATGAGTGGAAATAGCCAGATGAAAACTGTAGATTCTGGAAGTAGAGCTAAGTTCACAGATTTTCCCATGTAAAAACTCCTGATCTTGGTAGCATGAACCCTTGACTCTCTAACTGATGGTGCTACATTTGAGTTAATTGAACTACTCATAAATTTTGGAATAGAATATTATGTAAAAAATCAAACATCTTTAGAAATATAAGCTAATACTACATATCATAAAAGAAGATCAGTTTTCTAGCCCATTCTCTAATTTTATTTCAGGTCCTGTATCATGCATGGATTTCTCTTCCTCTACAAAGATTCCTTAGCTCCATGGTAGTAGAGTTTGTCTTATTCCTGTTAGAATCCCTTATGGCATCAAACTCAGTTGCCATATTTATATAAAACAGATACTCAGGAATATTCACCAATACATTTTTAAAAGCTTCCTGATACTTAGATCAGTGTCATACATTATATTAAAAATCCCAATATTTTAAAAATAAGAAATGCTTTTCTGGTAGCAGTAGCAGAAGCTTTAAAAATAACAAACAGCTAATTTACTGACTGCTTTCTAAGCCCTTTGCATGCAAAGATGCTGTGAAACTGATTATATCAACATCTCCGTTTGACAAATGAGGAAACTGAATCACTGAAAGATTCAGAGTCTCCCTGAGTCAGATAGGATTGACAGGATTGAGATGCAAACCAGCAAATTGACTCCTGTGTTAAACCCTTAACCACCTTATATAGCTGCCTCTTCAATAATTTATTCTATTATTCTGTTTAATTTAATTAAAAACTCAGTTTGATTGCCCTCCCAGACTGAAGAAAGTTATTCCGTTGATAGCTCATCCTTGATGGATTAGATGAGCTTTACATGACTCTCCCCAGTGCAGTCTGGGTTTCAGATGTAAAAGACCATTTCTTCCCCACTCCCTCCAAAGTTAGGTGATCCCAACAGCCTAGGATCAAATGGCTCAGTGCTTTATATTTCATATTACACATCATATTATTTAACTAGACAATTGGGAGGATGGACTATGCAATTTAAAAGTACAGACTCATTTGTATCAACATTTCAGAAATTTCCCTTGGAGAGAAAGAGTAAAGGAACAATCAGTGGTCCAAACCTTCATACTGACTCAATATTCCCAAATCCATTCATACATATTTTAAAAGAACAATGGGAATATCAATTGTCTTTAGTTGAAAAGAACAGTGAAAGGAGGAAAGATGGTGAATAATGAGTTCTGTAAATCCCCATTACAATGAGTATGTTCTACATAGCTTTGAATACACTATGGGTAAAAATAAGAAAGCATATTAGAAATATAAGTTCACACATAAAATACTGTGTTCAAGGAAAATCTCAAGTTAAGGTCCTCATCTTCTCTTCAAAATGGGATTAAACTAGGGTGATTGGATTGTATTAGTCTGAACTTCAGAGAGTTCAAAGCCTGCAGACTTACCTTCAACAGAGGAGAACAGCAAAGGAGTAATCTCTGAACATTTATAATAGAGTCTTGCACATTGGGAGCATCTCCCTAAAGGAACTTCCATTCAATTATGAAAGGAATGAGAATTTAAATTCAAGAAACATATCAGGGCTAGAACAAGGAAAGTAGAATTAATTGGAAGAAGAATCCTTATAATAAAATCAAGAGATAAAAAACTGTCTACCAATTTCACATGGGTTCTGCCCTCTTATCTTCACACTTGGAAATCAAGCATCTCAGGAAAATATTCTTGGTTTGTATCATGGAAAATTTCAATGAATTTCTTTCTTTCCTGTGCACTATGTCCCTAATAAGTACCATTTTCAGGATAGATGATCATAGCAAGGAATGGCTTTTGCATCACATGGCCATTTTCACAGATGTCATGTGCCTCAATTCTATGGATCACCTGGCAGCAATTGGGGAGGAGGAATTCAAGCAAAGATCATTGGTGAAGTAGTAGATTGTAGTATGAAGAATTTACCCTCTGCATTCAGAGTTAACTGGGATGTAGGATAGCATGGCCTTTGATGTGAAACAGCTCTGAAATCACACCTTGGTACTCTCACCTTAACTATGTGACCTTGGACAAGTGAGATAATTTTAAGCCTCAATTTACTCACTTTTAGAATGGGAAAATGCTATATTACTGTGTGGTTCTGAGATAATTATGGGATAACTCTCAGCTCAGTCTCAGCCTCATATGAAGTGTTAAAATATAATGGAATTGTTTCTGTAGTTTCACCTCTATGCAGTTTATAAGAATTAATTCACCACTTCTATGGAGTTGTGACTAATATTATCCCCATTTTTGAAGAATAAAATGTGCATATTGAAAAGTAAATATGAGCTTAAGTTTTTTGACCAAGTTTACAAAGTGAACAAGGGAAAGAATAAGATTGACAAACCAGGTTGCTCATTAATTCTAAACTAAGTACTGCCTCTATGTAGTCTGGAAAACTGTGGGCAGAATTGTGTTCAGGCTATGCTTTCTTTTGCATTACTCAGTTCCCAAGTACTCTGAACTCCTGAGTTCCTTCCCATCAATTATGGAGAAAATCCATCAGGTGAACTCATTTGCACCAGAGTATTATGAATTAATACCCACTCTCTCAAGAGAATCTAAATTTGAAAGGAAAATAGTATGTGAGTCTGTATGTGCCTGTGTTTGTGTGCGTGTGTGTGTTGGTTTGGGAGAAAAAGAGAAACAGAGACAGAGTCAGAGAGAGAAAGACACAGACAAAGAAGCAGAACAGGAGATAAGTATGCTCCAAGATTTTATGTTGGAGATGATTAAATATAGTTAAACTGATAGCTGTAAAAATAACCATCATCAGTACTTTCCTGAATTTTCAGCAGTTGGCAAAATAACTTTGAGCTCTGTTGAATGAATCAAGTTCCGTGGACATTGTATGTCTGAGAGGTCTTGGAAGTCAGAGACTACAACCTACAAAAGTGGATGTTATGTACATGACTTGTCCAAGATCACTGACATATTAATTTGAATTTAGAAAACTCAAATAGCAACACTGACCTTGGCATCATTATTCTTTATGTAACAGCAACTGTCCAAAAATGAAAGCAGGAAGTGTTTCATGTTTAAAAAAATGGGTAATGAAGACAATTCAAACCAATCTGCCAACATACTACAACATTTTAAAATGCTTTAAAATCCTATTTTGAAATGAATTCATAATCAGCACCTAGTTTGGCATATCAGTGGTTCCCAATAAATGACAATCAAATGATTTTACTGCTAACATTAATTACTTTCAACTCATTCCTAAAGTAACATTAAGCTAATTCTTAAAGTCTCTAGGGGTTTTAATTTTTGTAACAATAGGCACAGTAATACAACAATTTAAACTAAATCAGCAATTCATTTGCATATATTGCATATAAAATTGCTTTTAAAATATTTTCCATGCCATATGTGTATGTGTGTGTGGAAATGAGAGCATACCTGTTTCTGGTTTCCCTTGAGGAAGATAAAAAATTCAACAAAAGACAAAAAAGAAGTCTTCTCACATTATAACCAATCTTGCTTTATATTTGAATCATTTGTAAATTTATGTAACTACTTTCACATGCAATTAAAAAATGTGTATTACATTTCGGTAACTATTTATTATCTGCACCAAAACCAAAGGTGGTTGTTTGATTTATTGATTGTTTCATTCGCCTGTGAACATATAGACTTTAAGGAAGTGTATTGTTGCCACAAGGGTGTACTTTATGAAACAAGGTAAAAGAGGTATCAAAATATATCAGTATTTTCATGGCAGGAAATTATTGTTCACAACATATAGTCCCCCCTAAATATTTTATTTCTTTCAAATATAAAAATTAACCAAAAAATTTAGGCACCATATCTTAGTCTCAGATGTGCAAAATATTCTGAAATAAATACCAATTCTGTTTGTTGAGTGAAGTCTGGAAATCCATGCTTTTTTAATTACACAGACATCTGTTAATTCTACCCACTCTTCTATCAGACTGTAGGTCAAAGCCCGTTTGGCTAGGGAAGGTGAGGTGTGTACAATCTGGCATATGGTAGGTACTGCAATCTGTAAAGACAGATACCATAGTGTGTCTCCCAGGAAACCCCAAGACATGGAAAAATAGTTGAATGTATAAGTTTTTATATTTTAAAAGTAGAAATCTCTGAAGAGTTCTGCAACTTCCCATAATGAAAGAAGCATTAAAGAATTTCATAGCAATTAGAGAGACTATCATTTTTTATATCATATTATGAAACAGAATTATATGTTGTTATTTTTTCCACCACAAATTGACCTGTAAATAGGCAAATGAATAACTATTTCTAAAATTCATCCACTGACTTTTTGAATAAGAAAACCTCTTTTTATTTTAGTTAAATGTTTCAATGTTTTCAATTAATTATCCTTTTTTTGACATTCTATTGTAATAACATTTATGCGACTCAAATTTTCCCATTTTAACAATTTTCAGTTATGCCATATTAATTAATCCTCACTACTTACATCAGCTGGAATGGGTCAATCTACTCTTTTTACCCCTAATTTGAATCTTTCTCTCTTTCTTTCAAAACACAAGTCTTTAGCTTAACTTCCCTATGACCTGCACAATAATGTGTTGACCAACAAATAGGTATGAAGCATGGAAGACACAATTCACTCAGTTCTGTTTTGTTAAACATGTTTTGCTGAGCACTTTGTTCATGGCTTCTTTCACATCCTTATTCCTCAGACTATAGATCATGGGGTTCAGCATGGGAATCACCGTGGTATAAAACACGGCCACCATTTTCCCCTGCTCCATAGACTCCTCAGTGGGCCACCTGAGATACATGAAGATGAGAGTCCCATAAAATATGACAACAGCTGTCAGATGGTACCCACAGGTGCAGAAGGCCTTCTGCCTCTCTTCCGTTGAGTGCATCCATAGAATGGCAATCACAATGAACAGATAAGAGATGATAACCAAAGTCAGAGAGTATGTGAGGTTAATGCCTGCAAGTATGACCATTGAATATTCTTTTTCAAAGGTCCCAGCATGGGCTATTTTGATGAGAGGTGGGTCTGCACAGTAGAAGTGGTTGATTTCAATTTTCCCACAGAAGTACAAGACATATGTCCATAGCGTTGCTGCCAGACTAGTCAGAGAACTGTATATGTAAGGAAAAGAAATCAGTCAAATGCAAACAACCTTTGACATCTTACTGCCATAGAGCAGAGGGTTGCCTATTGCCATGTATCTATCAAAGGCCATCACAGCAAGAATAAAAACTTCTACATGGACAAGGGCAAAAGAAGAGAAAACACTGCACAAAACAACCAGCATAAGAAATAGTTTTTGTCTCTGATAACAGGTTTTCCAGCATTTTAGGGGTGACATTGGAAGAAAACCAAACATCAACAAATGACAAATGTCTGAGTAAAAAGTACATGGGGCTATTAACCTGTGGACTGACCTTAATTAACATGATCATACCAATATTGCCCACAATGGTGATAATATAGACAATGAGAGAAACGATGAAGAAGAGTACTTGCCATTCCTGATGACTGGTTAATCCCAAAAGAATAAACTCTGTCACATCAGTGAAATTGAGCATTTTCATAGTTCAAACCAATACAGTAAAGGCTTTGTGATATCTAAAAGAAAAAAAGTGAAAAAAATCAGAAGGTGTTCATTTATTAATTTGTATATTTATCCATGTTTCCTGTCATTGTCACTTCATTAAAAGGCTATGGCTGCACTTTACCATTCTTTTCAGCAAATCATTTTTGGGGTACCTGCTAGGTAGCAGGTTCTCTGAAGGTAAGTATGATTAATAAATACACAGGCAGTATTATATAGCAGTTATACAGACTACTGTGATTGAAACATGATAGTACTAAGTACATCATTGGCCCAATGTCTTAACCAAACATAACTCCCAATGCTGTTTGGTATTTTCATAGTTTTAAAGGTTATAGATATCTTTTTACCAAACTCAGAAAACATCCTTTGTCTCTTGTCCCTTTTTCATTATAAAATTATTCTTCTTTATTAGAGATGGAACTACTGAATCAAATAAATCATCAGCCCTAAATGTCAGGTAATGTAACCTTATTCTTGCACTAATTTAAATTGAGAAGGGGCAAACTATTCACAATAACTATCAAGGTCAACTAGAAGAGGGTGAACCATTTATTAACATTTATGCATCATGCAAAGTCTCTGGATAGAGACTCTCCCCAATCTAACATATAATTATAATCTACTAGAAATCATCCATTACAATGTTTTGAAGATTCAAATATGAGTAAGACAAG
The DNA here is from genome assembly GCF_015220235.1 of Choloepus didactylus. Classification (NCBI taxonomy): domain Eukaryota; kingdom Metazoa; phylum Chordata; class Mammalia; order Pilosa; family Megalonychidae; genus Choloepus; species Choloepus didactylus. The sequence continues at coordinate 82,899,171 of NC_051322.1, forward strand.
GAGATTAATGTCAGTATTTATACAGGAATTAATGTAAATAAATACCTTCAAAATATGTGATATACTATTATAAAGTTAGATTCGGAACAGAAATTGGGAAATGATCAAGTCTATTTTGGAGATCCATTGTAATCTGGGATAACTTCCTCAATATTTTGAAAATTTATTTTAAAAAATAGGTTGTATAATATGAAGCTTTTACTAGAACAATATTTATCAAATTATATTCTTGAGAAACATTTGTTTCTTGCATGATGCTAATAGAATTTATGGTGAAAAGACAAGTGTCACTTTATCAAATAATAATGGGAAATCTTCATACTCAATCCAACCCCTTAGAAATACACAGTCCACTGTAATAAAGTCAGAGATCTGTGAAAGTTAGTTTAACTAGCATTTACTTAGCTTTAAGTTTTCTAAAATTATGTAAGAGAGATTACATCAACACCATTGACTGTCCATGCTCTTTAGAATAGAGAACAATTTGTCCAATAAGAATACTGAAATATCTTTTCAGCAAGACAATGGAGATGGGATTTGTGCCATGCCCTCTGATGGCTGAGTGTCATCTCCAAGGCAAATGATGATTCCTAAGATCTTAGTTTTAACCTCCAGAATTAGAATTTTGTTCAAAAACAATTTATTGGGCTCACAAGGTAGTGAGTAGGAAATACAGAGCAGACAGGAAGGTTAATCTCATTGCTATGGTGAAAATAAGCAGATTCTTATCCACAGAGGTGATCCATAATCCACCTGCTCCACTTGCAAACAAAATTTGCCCTTTTTACATTCAAGGAGAAAGCTACAAATCAAAGTGGCTTAGACAGACTCTATATGACTGCAAATTCTCATGCTAAGTAATGAAAATTCATGGCATTAATGACTGGATTAATTAAAAAAAAGAAAGACCAATAACAGCTAAAGTTTCTAAAACTGGATAAACTGCCTTGGAATATATTCAGATATAAGGTGCAAAATCGGTTAGAAAGTGGATAGGTTCATCTCTAAGGTCCTTTGCTTTACTGTATAAAAGACACCACCCACCCCCAGTCCCAAGCCTTCATCATGTTACCTCTACAGAGGTACTTTTCCCCTTGAAGAGTTTCTCAATGGTCAATTTTACATGACCATGTGGATTTAAGCACACACAGCTATATGGAAATTATGAATGCTTAGAGAAAACATGTAATCACAATGAATGAACATACATCTACTAGGTATAAATGGAGTTTCCTTTAAATTCTACTGACATCTATGTCAATAACACTCATTTTGCTATTGTTCAACTCACCATCCCCAACAGTATGTATATCAACAGATTGGTCAAAATACTTTATCCACCAATTTATCATTTATATCACAAAAGATAAATTACTACTTTAAAGGAATATATTTATAAGCCATTAAGAAATATATGTGGCATCAAATCACAGGGAAGAAAATAATCAAAGTATACTTTTTGTATTTTTTTAAATTATAAAGTTTATCAGGTGTGCATAGAACAGGCATGAAGCAATATTAAATATTTCACTAGTTAAAGAGTTCTGTTTATATTGTCAGACATTGAAATTTGGATCCATGACTTATTTTATGAACTTATGGAAGTTCTATTCTATTTTTTTGTTTCGCCTTCTCTGTGCCTCAACAGCATAAGACAATGACAATATTATCCATTTTACTGGGTGCTTGTGAGAATGGAAAGAGATATTGCATATCAATCCTTAATAAATATGCAAGGAATGATTATTAAATGCACTGTTGGAAATTATAGCTACTATTGATAGTTCATAATCAAATAATCAAATCTCTCTTGAAAGTTTACCTCTCTTTCTCTCTCCATCTCACTGTCTCTTTCACACACACACATGCACATACAGAAACACAAACACAGATTAACACATGGAATAATCAATTTATCCCTAGGAAGAATAAAAGAAAAGAAAATCTAAGATTCAGGTTCCACACAATTGTTCCAGATAGAATGTTTAGACCTACCTGAAAATGAACCAAAAAACATTCCCAGTAAGGATGCAGAGTTAAACACTGAATGCTATATAAGAATTGGTAAGCAACTTGCACCAGGTAAAAGAGAAGTTGGGAGAAATATATATAAGAGGCATCCCTGAAATGTTTGCCTTAGAAAATAAGGAGCAATTAAGAAGTTTCTCCTAGAAATGACCCTTGGGAAAGCACATCTCTAGAGGAATAGTCAACTGTTGAATTGTTTTTAATTTATTTCTAGTAACAGATTTGTACAATTTTCTTTTTCTCCAAGCTGTAGTTATTTTGAGTGGACCCTGGAATCAAAAAATAAAATTTGCTTTGGGTTTGTGTCATACTAAAATTGTTGATAGGGTTATTCAACCTGCATATGGCCAATCATGTGTTCTGTCATTCATAGTCTGTTCCACTCACTCCCACTTGGTTTTTCCAGTGACAGATGAAGCAAGTATAATCTCTTATAATTAAAATTATAGCATACCAAAGCAGGAAGAAACTATCTGCTTCAACTCCTTTTTTTTAAATATAAATATGGGAAAGAAAGAACATAATAATAATAGCAACAAGAATGCCTTTATTGAAGTTAATGCATGCCAGATACTATGCAAATTTAATTTAATTTATCATAGCTATCCCTGAGACAATAATTATATTACTACAAAACTTTCTTCCTCCTTTTTAATATTTGTGGAAGAAATTGCTGGTTTACTCCAAATCCATTCTATTTCCATTGTAATAGTATTTGATTAGAAGGCCACCCCAAATAAATCTTTAATCCCCAGGCTTCCTTGTGGTCATATGATGATGCTCTATCCCATATATTAAAAATGGAAGTGTTGCAGAACAGTTTCTTGTCTTTCTCACAAGCAAGGTGCCTGCTCTACCACTTTTCCTTTCCACTTCTGTCATTCTGCAACCTGAAATGCACATCTGAGTCCTAGAGGTCCATCTAGAACCATAAGGAGGAGAGATGTACCCCATCAATGGCAGAGCTGAAGACTGCTTATCTCTGGACTTTTACCTAACAGAGAAATAGAAATATCTCTTGCTTAGGCCACTGCTGTTTTGACTTCTGTGATTGGAAACCAGATGTAATCCTGAGGCAAGTCTGTTGCAGTGGCTTTTCCACTATCTGGAATGTTCTTCCTCTAAGACTTCACATAATTGCACTCTTCAGTGTTGCCACTCAGAGACCTCCCTGATAACTTCATGAATTCTTAACCATAACTTACTGCTTTGATTATCTTACTGGCACTTTTCACTTTCTAAATTTGAATTTGTGTGTCTTTCTATTGTCTGTGCCCTTTCCACCTGAGACTGAACTCTGTGAAAGCAGGCATCTTCACTGTCTTGCTCATGGCCCCACCTCAGTACCTATAACAATACTTGGCACATGGAAGGTAATCAATAAATATGTTTTAAATAAAGAAAATGGTTAAAGTGGTCATGTTTTTAATAGGGGAGCCACATAGGTAGGAGAGACACACATCTATGTAATGTACCAGTCAGATACTTCTCAGAATAGCATTGTGAAGTCCAAGGTGTACAATGAGGCCATGTTTTGGAATTGAAAAGCACTGATGAAGGCTGCACAAATCAGAGCTCTGTGTGGATCTTGAGAGAATAATTGTGTCACTCAGAGCTAGGAATCTATATCCACAGAGACTTGGCCCTAGCACCATAATGTATAATCCACAGTTCTATGGATTCAGAAATCCTTTTAATTACAAATTATGTTTTAATCCTCTCTAATGTTGTGTTAGCCTTAAATTTAATGGCAACCTCTACAGGAGACTAAGTAGCCACATATGATTCTTCTGGGTTTTGTGTAAAAATGTAGTCCTCAGTGTAAGAAACTGTGAGGACCATTCATTTACTACAGAGAGTTGTGTGCTGCAAGAGAATCTAGTTGAAAATACAACTATGCTCCATTTTGAATTTCTAGTCACTCGTCAATTTATATAAGTTTGGCTATCTGCCTTGTTCCTGAAACACTGAAGCAGAATCACAGCAAGAGAAATAAACACCTCTCTACTATAAAAAATCAGCTCTGACAAGGCCCCTGATAAATTAAAAATGGTTTGTTTTCTCTTCAGGCTCACTATGCTGAAGTTACCTTCCTAGAGTGGACAAAAAGTGATTCATTTTTTTTCCTCTCACTTCATGTAATCACTGTGTCCTTGTAATATTTTGTGTTAAAGAGATATTGTATACTTTAGAATTTAGCCAGAAAAATAGCAGCAATAATATTTATTATGGGTATAAGGGGTTTACTCAAAAAAAACAGAGCTTACACAGATGTAGGAGCTGGCAGAAAGTGATGATGTGAAAGAAAGAAGTTAGAAAATCAAAGGAAATCACTAACCAATGCAACCTGAAATGCTGACTTCCTGGGCCCCACTGTCTTCTCTGTTTGATGACTGTGATCTCTACAGAGTGTATTAGTTTCCCACTGTTGCTGTAAAAAAATACCACAAATTTAGTGATTTTAAAAAAACAAAAAAATATTTTCTCACAATTCTATAGGTTAGAGGGCCAACATGGTTAGAAGCCCAACACTGGGCTAAAGTCACAGTATAAGCAGGGCTGCATTCCTTCCTGGAGTCTCCAGGGACAACTCTGTTTCTTCACCTTTTCTAGCTTCTAGATGCTGCCAACATTCCTTGGCTTGTGTCCCCCTTACATCTTCAAAGGTAGTAAAGTCTTGACTCCTTACATCAAAACATTCTGGCTTTCTATTTGTCTCCATCCTGCATTTTTAAGAACCCTGGTGAATACCTTAGGCCTAATCAGATAATCCAGGAAAATTTCCTTATTTTAAATTACTCTTTGGGTTTGCTAAGCCTGCCATTAAGCAAAATATAAGAAATGGATTAGATTATATAAAAGGGATTTACTTGGTTATAAAGTTACAGTCTGAAGGTCATAAAGTGTCCAAGGTAAGGTGTCAACAATCAGGTACCTTCACTGAAGGATGGCTGATGGCATCTGGAAAACTTGTTAGCTCAGAAGGCTGGCATCTGCTTGCTCCTAGGCTGCATTTCATAATGGCATTCTCCAAATTGTCTGCATCAGCTTCCAATGGCCGTCTTCAAAATGTCTGTCTCAGCTACAGCTTCTCCAAAATGTCACTCTTAGTTGCTCTCCAAGGTGTCACTCACATCTGCTTTGCATCTGGGCCTGTGTGGCTCTTTTTAAAGTACTCCAGTGATCCAGTTAAGACCCGCCCTGAATGTGTGGGGCAACACCTCCATGGATATAATCCAATGAAAGGTCTCACCCACAGTTGATTGAGTCACATCTCCATGGGAACACTGAACCAAGAAGTTTCAATGTAATCAACACTAATAAGCCTGCCCCGACAAGATTGCATCAAAGATAATGGCAATTTGGGGGACATAGTTCATCCAAACTGGCACAAGTACTTAACTTAATCACATCTGCAAAATCCCTTTCTCCATGTAAGATAACATAGTTACAGTTTCCAGAGAATAGGAGGAGGGCACTTTTGGAAGCCTCCTTCTGTCAAACACAGAGAGTAAAGACTTATCATCCTTTCCACCTTTCACATCCCCCACAAGTTCCTCTTTTTGCCAACTCTAACAAGGAAGCATATGGAGAAGGGGATCCTGAGTTTCATAGTTCCCAGTCTTAATCAAGTTGACATGTACAATCTGGTACAAATTCATTTTTTCTTCTTGCCATGAAGTCATTATAGGACAATACAGCTTCATTTAATTTTGATATCAAGGTACTTAAAATGTTTCCTTTTAAAATGTGTAAAGAAGAACAACTGAATAAACAACACACTGTAATCTTGTATTTTCTAGTACTTGCCTTACATGCTTAAGTGTCAAAACCACAAAAATGAAGGAAAAAGCATAACAAAGATTTATCCATTAGACAGTCTAAATGTGGTTGGTGAGGGAAAAGTGAATAAGTTGCAGCCTGAGTGAAATGTGTGTTCTGGAGGATATCACAAGATAAGCTGAGAGATATTTACTGGGGATCTCTAGAGGTGAGGAAGTTTTGTGGATGTTTCCTCAAAATTTGACAACAAAACAAATGGATAGATTAGAGGAGAAAGATCAAACACAGTAAAATCTGGAATATGCTTGACCATCTCCTTGAAAACCTGCTACCCACAGTGAAGATAACCTCTATATAAAGGAACTGACTTTAAAATGTTTTAGTTTTGTGGGATGAGAGATGAAAAAATAAAACTATCTTTCATCTACTGTTGACATATGTAAAACTCAGAAAGATTACACAGCACAGGGTAAGTGAATATAAATACAAAGAAAGCAGGAATTATGGTATTAATCTGAGGCAAAGTAGGAGAAAAATTAAAAAGCATTAAACAAGAAAGAGTTACTTTTAATTGAAGAAGAGTATCATCCACCATGAAGTTATATAGTCAATATATTTAACAAAACAAAAACTATATAAAGAGACAATAAAATAAAAATGAATCTGAAACTTTAATATATGTTTTTAGTGTTTCCTGAGCAGATAGAAAAAAAATGTAGAAAATAAGGCTAGTAATCATATAGATTTTTGATATGGAAATCTAAATTTTACAAAAGCACATGCTAAAATTCCCTTTTGCAAAGTGCAAAAGAACTTGGATAATTTCTAAAATGTAGAAAGAGTAAAGGCTTTTTCTAAAACAAAAAGAATAAAACTTTAATATTAAATTATTAAAGCAATAATTCATAAACTATTATATTTACTATATAGTTCTTGGATCAAAGAGGAAGGGAAAACTAAAATCACACTAAAAAATAACAGAAGTGGGAATTATGCATTTTGAAGTACATGGCGTGGTCCAAATTTGAAATACAGTCTCATGTTCTTATCATTATGAAATAAAAAATAGCATAAATTGATCAACCAAGCATTTAACTCCAAAAGTTAAAAAATTAAAGAATAATCTTACATAGTTGAAAAATGGGTTTCATAAAAATAGAAGCAAAAATTGATAACAGAAAAAATTAAAGCTGATTAAAAAAATCAAGGATCTAGTCCTTGTGGATGGCAGAGGGTTATGTAAACATAAGGGCAAATTAGTAGCAAATATAGATTAAAAATAGGAAAGTATAAAATATACAATATTATGAATTTTGTCTCTTGGTCATTAAATGTACAAACAAGTGCTGCAGATCATAGCAGAGGTCTGTTTCACAGTGTCATTCAAGGTCTCAAGTTGTCAGGGCCTCTGCTGTTTAGGTTATATATTTTACAAAGTCACCTTGAGCAACTATATACAGTTGTCAGATGCTGGTGAGAAGGTGGAGAAGCAATGAGTGTTTTAAACATCCCAGTCTGCAAGTTTCACATATAAATCACCAATGCATTTAATTGGTGAGAACTAGTCACACTGTAGTACTTAGCTACAAGAATGGTGGGAAATGTAATTCGTGGTGAGCAACCATTTCAAACCAACAACACTATGCAACAAGAACCCTGTTGAAAAATATATCCTGAGCCTGAGGCCATCTCATCACCTTTATTGCTACTACCCCGTTCCTAGCATCGATCACAGGGTTACAGAACTTCCTTTCACCCTAGTGCTCTATAATCCATTCTAAAATCAGAAACAAAAGTGGTCCTCTTAAAACATGTCAGGTCACGCTGCTGCACTGCTCACAACCCTCCATTAGTATTTTTCTCAGAGTAGAAGCCTTTCAATGGCTCACAGATGTCACCCCTTCTCTGTCATGCCTCTGATATTATAGTCCACCATCATGGTTCAGGGTTCCAGCCCCGAAGGCTTCCAGGCTATCCTTGAAGCACTCCTCGAATGCTTTTCATTGAAGTCCTTAGCCCTGGCTGTTCCATATGCTGAGAACACTTCCCCTCAAACACCCAAACAGGACTAAACCCCTTAGTCACCCTCATGTGGATTTTGCTCAGCTATCACCTTCTCAATAAAATTTGACCTAAGCCTGTGGTAAATTTTGGCTCCTTCACCCTATTCTATTCTTTTCTAGATTTTTCCTTAATACCACAGTCTAAAATGTTATATAATATATTTATAATGTTAAATGTTTCTGTGCATCTCACATCACTGGAATACAGATATCAAAAAATCAAGGAATTTTCTCTTTTGTTCATTGATACCAAATAACTAAAACAATGACTGGTATATAATAGGCACTCAGTAAGTATTTGTTAGACGGATGAATGAATTAAATAATGATTTGTAAGCACCAGGTTAGAATGCTGAGAAATCAGCAAAAATAAACAAATTAATTAAATTTCATTGGAATTTAAAAATTAGTGGGGACAGACAGATTATTAAATAAATGATGGAATAACTGGTTTATATTTTAAATAATTAATGTTAAATTCTGGCCTCAAACCACACATACAGAGGCAAATTCTTAATGAGCTAAATTGCTGAGTGTAAATATTTCACATTCAACTTTTATGTGAATAAAATATTACATGAAATTTTATGTGAATTGCTATATAATCCACCCATGCAAGTTACAATAATATTTGCTGCCACAACAAAAAACTCTGAAATCTTAGTGGTTCAACACAGTAGGCGTGTATTTCTTGTTCATATAACAGTCCAATGCAGATGCTGGAAGGAGGCCTTCATTATGGCAGTTCAGTGACTCCACACCATCCTCTGGGATCTTTGTTTGCAATTAGTGGACAAGTAAAAAGCAAATAAACATGCAAGAAAACATAGAGGATCAACCTGGGGGACTTATATTGGCCAGACTTAGATTTGGTGCACCACCCTTCCACTCATATTCCCTTATAGAGACCTCAGCCACTTGGTTACAGAAACTGCAAAGGAAAAGTGAAAAATATGTCTATTGTTAAAAACCCAAAAAAACAGGGAATTGGACTTAGGGACAACACAGCAGACTCTGTCACCCAACAGTTGGAAAAGGACCCTTTTATCTTAACACTAATGAAGGAACCAAGAAGATATAGATATTAAAATTATTAGCATGTTATAAAGCAAAATAATCAAAATTAGATGGGAAACAATAAAATTTAAGGAAAAGATGGGGCATATATAATGGACCATCAGTCCATTAATTTAAGTATCTAATATTAATTAAGCTCTTATAACAAGGAGTTTAGAATACTAGTGTAACAGCAGTTAAGACAAAAATGGTCTCTTCTATCACGGATCTTAAAGTTCAGTAAGTTAGTATTCTTAAACATAGAGTTAATAGAAAAACATCAGTTTCAACTCAAAAATATGTTTATCCTGATAGAAAAAACAGATGATACAACCAAACAGAATTAAAGTAATTCAAATGTCCAAGAAACAGGTAATGTTTAACTTCACTAGTTCTCAAGGGTATTTAAATTAAACAATGAGATATTTCTGTCTTTCAAATTGACTAAGTTTTACAATCCATGGTGAAAATATACATATGTGAGGCTTTAATTCAATGTTCTTGGTTATGTTTCTAGAATTTCAGAAATAGGGATGTTTATATTTGTAAAGACTAAATGGTTGTAGAAGATCAAGGGAAATTGGGAACCAGGGGTGGGCAGAAGGGAGGCTAATTGGTGCTCTCTGCTTGCTTTCTGGTATGTGTAGCCTTTGAGTCTTGAGATTGCCTGTGTCCATATCTGTTCAAAACTTCTTTGGAGAGACCTAATGCATCCATGCCAGTCAGGGAGTATGAAATATATGGTTTGAAGTGTGCTTTTAAAGTCACATATAAAATATATGACAAGATGCAAGTGAGCATGCTAGTACTACTACAGGGCAGCTAGTTTCTATTCACACACACACACACACAAAGACAAAACCCTAAATTAAAAAGCACAAAGGGAGAAAAAAAAGAATAAATATATATATATATATTTCCAAAATATTATGATAGTAAGCAGTCAAAATCTATTTAAGGAAGTACATTCTAAATTTCAGAACACTGATGAGAGTGTATCTTCATTTTTCATAGTCACTATAAAATAGAATGTTAAAAGGATAACATAGGATATTAAATAAGTTCATATGTAAATTAAGTTTAATTAATTTGTATACATTTGAAAATAAAAACTCATGCAGTACATAGTTATATTAATTGATGTTGCTTGCATAGACAGATTTCACCTAAGATATTTCATTATCAGGGATGTTGTCGTCAATTACAACAGTGATTTATGGTGCAATGGTATGCAATTTTAGCACTGGCAAATAAACATATAATCCAGAACTAAAATTTATTCTAGATGCAAGAAGAGACTACTATAATTCTTTTACAAACAGACTTAGAAGAATGGATTAGTGAAATATCAAAGGGGCATAAATAAAACATTCTCTATTTCAAAATAACCACTGAATTTTACATTGTGTGGGAAAGAAACATAGTAGATTAATACTCAACATATTTTTGTCATTTAAAATTTCATAGCCCTAGAATGTCCTGGGTTTAAAACATGCTTCTCTTGCCTATTACATCATTATTTTCTTTTCCATTACATATTATTTTTTCTCTACTCACTGAAAAGATAAATAACACTTTTCCTTGAATTATCCAAAAGAAATTATAAACTCCTACTCTTTCTATTTGACTATGTATCTCATTGTATGTGGTAAATTTCCACTTCATTTAATTAAAAATGTTCTACTGATTCCTTTGTTCATGGCCTCCTTTACATCCTTATTCCTAAGACTGTAGATCATGGGGTTCAACATAGGAATTACTGTGGTGTAAAACACAGCCACCATTTTCCCCTGCTCCACAGACTCCTCGGTAGGGCTTCTAAGATACATGAAAAAGAGCGTTCCATAAAATATGGTGACAGTGGTCAGGTGGGACCCACATGTGGAGAAGGCTTTCTTTCTTCCTTCTGAAGAATGCATTTTGAGGATGGCAATAAGGATAAATATGTAGGAGATGATAATGATCAATAAAGAATAAGAGAAGTTGAGATCTGCTAATGTGCTCATGGTGTATTCTTTAATAAAAGTCCCTGTACAGGCCATTTTGATGAGGGTTGGGTCTGTACAGTAGAAGTGGTTGATCTCAATGTTTCCACAAAAGTACAAACCATGGGTCCAAAGTGTGGAGATCAGACTAATAAAGAAGCTGTATATATAAGGGAAAGAAATCAGTCGAATACAGATAGTCCTTGACATTCTGCTGCCATAGAGAAGAGGGTAGCCAATTGCCATGTATCTGTCAAAGGCCATCATGGCAAGGATGAAGACCCCTACATGGACAAAGGCAATGAAGAAAAAACACTGCACAATGCAACCAGGGTAGGTAATGGTTTTGGAATCAGATACCAAGTTTTCCAGCATTTTAGGTGTGACGTTGGAGGAGAACCACACACCTGCAAAAGATAAATGACTGAGAAAAAAGTACATGGGGCTATTGAGCTGGGGACCAATCCTAATTAATATGATCATGCCAATATTCCCAATCAGGGTGATAATGTACACAAGTAAGAAAACCACAAAGAAAAGGAGTTGCAATTCAGGATGACTGGTTAATCCCAAAAGAATAAATTCTGTCACATCAGTAAAATTGGGCATTTTTAAAAATTCAATCCAGATAGAGATGCATTTAATCTAATAAAATAAATAGAAATCAGTAAATACACATGACAAATACAGCCATTTCACATTTATATTATCTTTTCCTATGCATTCCCTTTCCAAGTCTCTCCTATTTTTCTGATTCCCTCTCTCTTCTTTCCCACATATCTTTTATCAAAAGTGTTTGTTTTTCTTATACATATATATATGATGTCATTACACAGAAAGTATTAAAATAATAGGTAGTTTTAGAAATATAGTAACAGAACTTCTAGTGTTTAGTTTTTATTTATCTGCATAGATTTCAGAAGAACTTTTTTTCTTGCTTTCTCCTGGGAAGAAAAACACCTTTGTCATTGATCCCAACATTTAAAAGATGCATATGTTTTATTTATTCACTAGTTTTGTAAAACTCAGAAGGTGTGCAATATATTAGAAGCTTAAACTTAATCAAAGTTACTAGCAAAAAATGTTCTTCCACAATCAGAGAGTAAAATATTATCTCCAGTTTGTTACATTGCAAATTTTAGATACTTATTGTAAAAAGATTTCATTAAACTATAAAATAGTTTAACATAAATCCCTTACTCATATCAGAAAAAAAGGGAAAAAAGAAAGCCCCTTTCTTTTAACAATTTTTAACAATTTTGGAGGAAGATTTGAATCCTTGTCAGCTAATACCCATACTGCCAACCAACAAGTATAATAAGAATGAGGTCAAGCATCTTCTCCTCTTTAAAATCATCTCCTCTCTTAGGCCTTGAACCATTAAATTCTACGGCAGTCTCTCATTTCCGTTTCTCTCTGCCTTAAACCTGTTGAACTTGAGATCAGGAACTATGTGCTCATGAACCTTTATATTCTTGTTCATTAGCTCAGGATGATGAGAAAATGAAAGAGGACTAAATTAACCTAATGCAACCCTTTCTTGATGACTGGGATTACTCATTACAAAACTAATTTTAGTTTGAAGCTTTCAAAAAGTAATGTCTTCTGCAACTGTTAAACATTTAGTTCTTATTTCAGCCTACTATGCCTTTGGAAATAGATGATAGATAGATAAATAGATAGATACATAGATACATAGATATTAATTGCTATATTCCCCATTTCCCTGCTTTATTCCCCATTTCTTCTAAATTTCCCTACTTTGAGAAAAATAAGAGAAATAAAATACTGAGCAAAGTCCTATAAACATTTAAATTCATGGAATTTCTAAAATATATTAGAAAACTAAGGGAAAATTTTGAAGAGTTAGAGGAGGCTATTTTTGTTTTGTTACTGTTATCAAATTCAGTTAGGTATCTGTATTCTGTATACCTTCTAGCACATTCTAATACTTTAGTTTAAATATTTTCAGCTAATTTATGAATAGAAATTTTGTTTACTTATGTAATATTTATTCATGGGCCAAAGGATTGAAAAACTGATGTTCTTCATAAACTCTCTTGTATTTGCCACCAAAGTACAGATTAGGCTAATACCGTCATGATCATCATCATCACTTCCCAGCTTGTTCCTGGTGAGGTGAATAGTAAAGATAGAATAAAGATTAACTACATGGGTGCCTTTTTTGTTGCAATAAGAATTACATTTTAATGAAATCTGAAGTATTTCATTAATAGTTAAATGGTTCAAGTCTGGGTCTCAGTTCTCAGCTCTGCTATTTACTAGATGTGTGACCTTAAACCATGTATTCAATATTGCTGTGTTCAGTTTCCTCACTGGTAAATGGGAGAATGAGAGGGTCTACCTTATGAGTTGTTATAAGGATTAACTAATAAAATATGCATAAAGTTTTATAGAAAGCACAGTTTAGTGAAGCCCCCAAGCTTTGTGTTCCAGTCCTGATTCTGGTATTAAATTCCTTTATCTGGGGCTCAATTTCCTGAAGTGCAAAATGTAGGAGATTGATTGGTCAAGGGAATTCTACCAATGCTTAATATTCCATTAAAAGAATCAAAATTATATTTTCTCATGTTCCGTTTTACTTTGAGAAAAATTAGTTAATAGTCGCTTGTTGGTTTGTTTTTTTCCCTTAAGAGCTTCTAATTCATCTGACGGTGACTAAAGAGGAGTCATCAGAAAAACATGGATATCTTCAGAATTTTTATAAAGAAGCCTCTGATTGCTCTAATGTCATCCACTTACTGGTTACTGGCTAAGAAAGCTATACATCTCAGTCAGAAGGTTCTCAGCTTTTATCAGATATATTGATGTAAGTAACTCAGATTATGATTGTTTTACTTAGATAAACACAAACATAATATGCAGGATGAGAAAAAAAGATTAACATGACTCTCAAATTTTCCTGTAAGTTCAAAATTTTCTTGTTGCATAAATGCAAATGTAGTTGAATACAACTACTTAGAAATTTTGACTTTCAGTCTTTAATATTCTCCAGCCTCTTGTTTTGAACATATTACTTTAGGATTCACCTATTTAGAAGGAGATTTGTAGTTATAATATGTAGTATTCAGATTAAAAGGGCTGATATATTCAGATATATTCTGCACTCCTCAGATTAACTATTGAACATATACACATACACATTTATACATACAACCATATAGAATTCATTTAAAAACAACTCATCAAATGGTTTATCATTTTAAAGGTGAACACTTTCTAGAGGTATAAAGAAGATGCATAAAGTACTAAAAGGAAAATTTAAGATATTCTAAAGCATAGGTGGATAGCAAGAGAAAGAAAATTATCTAAAATCTATCACATCCAGAAATATTTAGAGGCAGCACAAATTTGCATTTGGTTTCCAAAAAAGGGAGAAAATATATATTTAGCTGAAAGTTTTAATATAAATATTTTTATATAAAATATAAATATATTTAAATAATATATTTCTTCTAAGATTAATATCTAATTTACAATACAGAGCAGTGTGATTGTTTTCTTTACAATGATGTGTTTAACTCATCTCTCAAACATGATTCCTCCTCTGAAAAATTGGGTACCTTTTGAGGATTAAATAAATTGAGCTCAACAGAGGGAATAGAACAGAGTCTAGCGCACATAAAACACTAAAGAGTGTTAGCTATTATTGTAATTCTTATTAAACTTGATGCATTTCTAATAGTTTCTTCACCAATTCTCTCTCACCATAACACTCTTGTTGATCTATCTATTGGCAGCACACTTGGCTCCTGTCAAATTGAGTGACTCATTACTAAAACATTCATTAATTTTAGATCACATGTATGCCAGTAATCTCAGTAACTTGAAATAGATGTTATTAGTAGCAAATTGGGATTTAAAGCCATTTTTATTTTGTTTCATTATTATTTATACATGCCTTTTTCTCTGTAATTTATGTGTTTAATGTTTTCCAGAAAAATCACTAGTTCTCTCATCCATCATTAGCTGTTACCAACATCCTGTGTCTTGACTAAAAAGATATATTCCTTTCCTACCCATTGTCTTCTGAGATCTGCCCTTCTCTCCTCATTCTCTGGGGTTTGCCCCTATATTAGATGACTACTGCTCATCTCCTCCTTGGAATTTACATGATAGAAATAAAATGGAGCTTGGAAAAATAAAGAGAAGATTTTCCTCCTTTCCTAGAATGTTGCATTGACAAGCACAAGGAGTAACATTATAGGTTTCCTCTGCCAAATGCCAGGGATAAAAAGGTGTTACTTCACCTAACTATGAATTTGTAAAAGGAAGAAAGAGGGTATTGTTGACTCTATTAACACACCCTCTTTACTCTGCAGGAACATCTGCATCATCATCTTGGTCCCCTTACAAATATTTAGCCATTTTCCATACATCTAGATAAGAACCGTGCTCTATGTTCACAACATACTGTATCCAAGTACAAGGGGAATACATGTTTTTACAGCTTTATTGATATATTCAATAATTAATAAACCTTATATATTTTTAGAAAACCTTTTAACTGCTTTTTTACTTTAGGCAAATGTAGTTAATAATTAAAATATATATATATAAAAAATTGGTGTTAGGCTTCAAGCACCTTAAGTGCTGAGTGTGTCAGTTTGCTGAAATGATGAATTGAACAGAAGAGTAAAATGAGGCTCAAATGTTGATCTGCTAATGAAATTCATCTATGTCCACTCTCATGTCAATCAGCTGTAGGCTTTATGTAGGGTGAACAATTGCCATTCCAATTTGCCCAGGATTATCCTGGTTTTAGCACTGGCAAGCCCCTCAGTCCTGGACAAACCAAGACAGTTGACCATACTAACAAAGGTTGTCACCCCTTTTATTAAGCTGGCAGGAACTTCAGAGGTCTTTAGAGTACTGCTATTTGTGACAAGCAGAGAATTCTAGAAAATGGCATGTGGCACTGACTTGTCCTTATGGTCATTTTTCATGTGAAACTCCAATAATTTAGGTTGTAGAAGGAAAATGAAGAAAGGACCCAGGGGTTTCTAAGCAATATAGGATCATTTATTAGTGTCCTGAGGCCAAGTGGGTTTCTTTGTCAACAATTGCATTTGTAAACATGTTTCTGGTATTGTATACATTCTGGTATGGTATACAAGTTTAATTCAATGACTGTGCATGTGTATGAGATAGATGAGATAAATAGAGATAGAAATAGGGGTAGAGATAGAGATAGATAGAGATAGAGATAGAGATAGAGAGGAGAGATTGAGAATGACAGTTGTGCTAAAGAGACTGGAAAAACTATTATTTGGTTACTGTTTAGTAACTCATTATGGGATAGAGCCTCATTATTTAGGTAAGACTTTATCTTTCTCTCACTGGGTGAATTGCAATCCTTGGACTGTGGCTTCCAGTAAAATGCCACAGCCACAATTGACTCCCTTTGCCACATTGAAGCCTCTCCAACCCCACTTCCTAATAGCCCTCCACAGAACATTCTCTGACCATTGAAAATTGCAAGGATTTCCTAGAGGGCTAACACTTTAAATTGATTTCATAAGATCACATAAACTAGCCTTATGAATGAACCTACCTGTGCATGAAGAAGAACTGTTCTTGGAAACATCTCATCTGTCATCATGAATGGATAAGTCAGAAGGATTTATAAGGTGTGAAAATCCCACTATGGGATTTCCTCACTTGAGAATTTAGACAGAAACATGAAGAAGTAATTAACATGCTGCATATTGCATCATCTACAATAGAAGATGAATCTCAAAGGCCAATAACTAGAACTTTTAAAAAGAAGGACTGAAAAGCTTGTTTTTTTTTTGTTTGTTTTGTTTTTGCTTTCTTCCTAATTTGTTTCTTTGAATCCTGAGGACTGTGCTGAATTATTTTTTTTGTTTTGTTTTGTTTTTTTTTTGGAGGGGAGTCAAAGATCTTGGAGTCCTTTGTGACAATAATTATGTCAGTATTGCATCTTTCACAACATGCATTATGAATAATCTGTACTACAGATTATGCAAAACACTAGCACTTTTCTATTAGTGAAAAATCCCTTTTTCAGTCATAAAGAGTTGGTAAAGTGAGAGAATAAAAGGCAGCATAGTTCATGTTCACACATCATTAATGTGCTCCAAATGGGCTTCTATTTCTCTGAAAGAATTAATATATTTCTCCAAAATCCAACTGCTTCCTGGGTTAAAGTTGATGGATTTTTGTTGTTGTTTATGTCATTTTGTTCTGTTGTTTTCCTCAACACTATGTAAAAGAAATATCTTAATATGTGTTTTTTTATTGATGGAAAATGATCTCTAATAGCTGTCTTCATCATGTTTATAGTTTCTACTCATTTAGGAGAGAAAAGAAATTAGCATGCTTGAGAAATATGAGTTAAATGATTACTGAAAAAGATTATCTGTAAAGAGATTATGGGTGGGTATATTTTTCAGTTAATGAGCTCCATAATGTAAAACATGCAGATTTATTTCTCTAATTGAGCTCAGTTAATGTTTTGAGGCTCCATTTTCCAAAATGGATGAAGCTTACCTGGATTACATCCACTCCCTAATTTCCACAGGGCTGCATCTGAATTCTAGGAGATTAATGTACTCCAAAGCATTGAGAAACAGGCCACTTCTTGCCCTTGATGCCACCATCTATGAACACTGATATTCATTCTTATTTATTTATTCTTTCACTAAGTGCCTGGAATACAGTGGGGGTAAAAATAGTGTGCTGGTTTGAATCTATTATGTACTCCAGAAGGGCCTGTATTCTTTTAATCCAATCTTCTGGGGACAGACCTATTGTGGGTGGGAACTTTTGATTAGGTTGTTTCCATGGAGATGTGACCCCACCCTTTTAAGGTGGATCTTAACTAGTTTGCTGGAGTCCTCTACGAGAGGATAAAAGGCAGAGACATTTTGAAGAAAGCTCAGAGACATTTAGAAAGAAAACACCCTGGGAGAAATAGGAAGGAACCACAAGAGAACCTAAGACAGAAGCCACAGAGAAAGCCATGGAAAGCAGAAGCTAAACTGGGAGAGGACCAGCAGACTCTGACCATCTGCTTTTTCAGGTGAAAGAGGAACCCAGATGCCATCGCCTTTCTTCAGAGAAGATTCATCCTGCTGATGCCTTAATTGGGACATATTCATGGCCTTACAACTGTAATAAAACCCTATTATAAAAGGCAATCTGTTTCTCATATATTGCATTTTGGCAGCTTTAGCGAACTGAAAGAAATAGCATCTGCTCTCATGGAGACATATGATGTCTCCATGACATGTAATATATCCTTGTTCTTATCTTACTCCTACTAAGTTTTCCTTATTTGAAAGCCTCAGACCTTTTAAGCTTTGCTTCTTTAATTTACTTTTATTCCCCTTTAAGAAACAGAGAACATTTTGCAACTACCTTACCATGCTGGACCAGAGAGACTTTAGAAAGCCTAGGGTCTTCCTCTCTAGATGTGGGCTGCAAACATTGTTACTTTGGGAACTTGCTTCTTTCAGTGGTTCAACTAGGAAAAAGGAAAAAAAAGATCTTCTTAGAATTTAAATTCTGCACACCAAATGGAATGTCTGTCCCCTCCCTACTCAATCCCCAAATCTAACCCAGAGATAGAGGGCAATGGACATAGATTTCCTGTTTTTCAGGCAAAGAAAAAGCTTGATTGCCTCTAGCTTAATTTTGCCTCCTCCTTTCCTCCAAATTAGGGGATTTTTCTAGGTGCTTTATTAAACTGATCTTTCTCATTTATTATTTATTGTTTGAGCTCCCTCTTCCTTGCCTAATATGTATATAATACAAAATTATATAATGTTAACCACTATTGACTAAATAGAAGCTATTAATGATGACAATCTAGAAAACAAGACTGTTTGTGCCATTTATCAGTCAACAATTTTTTAGTAAATTTTCATGAATCCCTGAAGACATTATCCCATTAATTAATTAATTAATTAAAGTGTCATAGTTCTTCTTCCAGTGATTGTGGAGTAGAGTCATCCCATCAAGGTAGTTATCAGCTTAAAAATGGGAAGTGTCAGTTAACACTGAAAGTCATCAATGTTCTCATAAGCCAAACACTCAACATTTTGATAAGTTGTACTTCTACTGGCAGATTTGTTTTCAAGCCAAAACTTTTAAATTTAACTGATGGCTATGTTTTGTGATTAATATTAATCTAAAAAAATAGTGATAATATTTTGAGTGAATTACTGCCTTGTCCTTCCCTTAGCTGTTATGATGCAAGACTAGATGAGAGAGAAAACATCACTGGGCTTGGCCAGTACTTGGAATATCAGGCACATTCTTCTCTGCTAGATTTTTCTTCTCTTATCATAAAATAATTCATCCTTTGACCCCAAATATGCATATTTCTGTATTCAATCTTTAAAGATGTGCATAATATGTTTCTCAGACAAGCTAAGTAACTTGACTTCAACTCAGTCTTGATTCTTGGATTTGAACTTGACACATGATGGTTTCAAATTTATAAAGGATCTAGTCATAACAGTGTCCATAAAGATCACAAGACCTCTCTTCTGTTGTAGACTATAATTGTGCACTTGACTTTATTACTATGATATTTTAAGGAATAGAGAGATTAAGTAAGAAAATTACAGTGTGCCTATGCTCTTTATTGATTTAGCACTACCAATTATGACCATGCTCTAACAATCTTAAAGGTTCACGGATATTGCAGTGTTACTAAGGCCATATTAGAATCTCAGGTACTAGGAAGGTAAAGAAATGAGTGGAAATTCAGAATGGTAGTAAGTCACTTACTTAACATATGAGTAAACTTCACTGCCCATGTCTACACCTAAACACAGTTGTACCTAATACCTAAATACCATGGTTTATAAAATAACTTTAATGAAGCAACTGCTAAAAGTTGTTTTGAATTGTTAGAAAGATTGTGGAACAGAAAAGAAAGAAAATGTTAAGAAAAGTTTAATCTTCTTTGTAAGCTTGAGTTCTAACACAGAAAGATGCCCTTAGAATAAGTCCAAAAAGTAATAGAAGAGCAAGACATTTTTGATGATGCAAGAAAAATTCTACTTGATTTTAATACTGGGTCTTTAAAAATATTTAATTTATTTGAAAAAATATTTTAGAAGAGATTTTACTCTATAAAACTTATAGCACCTTAGCATGTATCCCAAACCTTCCCATCTATGAATAAAATGTTTTAAATTTCAAGGGCTGGTAATTATTGCAAGTGGTTTAACAACACAATACTTAAATGAGGATGGGGTAAAACTGAAGTATATTTTTTTTAAAGTATTGATTATTAAATTTGTGTATGCAGCAAGAGCTTTAAGTTACAAAATATTAGGTCACCACTGAAAGTACGTAAATAATACAAATCCTTCATTCAGCAATAGAGCAATGGTCAACTTCAGTCTAGCCCTATAGGAAAGTTTTCTGGGTTTAACTCTACTCATCATTACATAAAGTCTTCAGATCAGATAGTCTGTAAGATATTTTAGTTATAAAGTTATTTAATATTAGAGATCAATTGAAAATACCAAAACATAGAGAAAGATTAATTAAAAATATTTTTACTGATTGAGTAAGGTTGCCAAGGGATCTTAACTTGAAAGTAAATCAAAAGGTTTTGTTACAGGTTATCAGCAAAGCAGAAGCATTGGAGTGAGAAGAGCTTAGCTTGCACCCATGTGTGCACGTGCTTGCATGTGTGAAGTCACCTTCTTATGATCTAAGCTACATAGACTGCTTTTCTCCCATGTTATTTTTTTATTTTTAAATTAACTGTATCAAAAAATAAATTAAAAAAAATAAAAAGCCCAAGATTTCCATGCTATTTTAGACATTTATTTACCAGCAGTGTGGATGGTGGAGGTAGCTAGTTTCCTAGAAATAGAATCCTCATTTTTTTTATTCTGAGCTACTGTGTCTTTGAATAAATATATTCAAGCTTCTTTTGCAGGGAGGTATGGAATGTTATTATGTTTTGGCCAATGAGCTATAAGCAGTCATGTTATATGGAAGATTTAGAGCACATGAAGGACATATGCACATGCAAGCTGGCTCCCTAGCAGCCATTTTGGATCATGAAGTGACTGAAAATATAAACTATGTTCAGTATAAAATAAGATGTAAAGAGTCTACTGCTTGGTTTACAACTCAGAGAATGCCTACCTTCATACTTATCTTATCTGACAGAAAAACAATGTAAAACAAAGACCTTACATTGGTTAAGCCATTTCTTACAAGAAGTGACACTAATTGATCCAACCAGGGATGGAAATGAACTGCCTAAATGGTACCTCCTAACTTTCCTATTTTCAACTGCCAAGTTCAGTAATTTCAATCCAGTCAGCTGTCTAACCAAAATAAGAAAACTTGTCCACCAATAGCTTAAAATACAATATACAACTGAATTATATTATATCATACACTACTTCAGGAATTTTTAATGGCAGTTTCAAATTTTTATTTTCCCAATTTTTGTTTCCTTATTGTTTTTCTCAATGCATCTTTCACATCCTTGTTCCTGAGGCCATAGACCATAGGGTTCATCATGGGGATCACTGTGGTATAAAGCATGGCCACCATTTTGCCCTGCTCCACAGACTCCTATGTGGGATGTCTCAAATGCATACAGAAGAGGGTCCCATAGAAGATTGTGACCACCGTCAGGTGGGAGCAACAGGTAGAAAAAGCTTTTCTCCTCCCTCTGCTGAATGACTTCTGAGGATGGCAACCAGGATGAACATGTAGGATGTGAGAATGACCAGGAGGGACTGGACATTGCTGTAGCCAGTGACTATGTACATCAACAACTCTTTGCTATAGGTGTCAGAGCATGCCAGTTTGATAAGAGGAGGATCAGCACAGTAGAAATGGTTAATCTCATTAGCACCACAGAAGGAGAGGTTGCAGGTCCTCAGAGTTTCCATTACACTGAGGAGGAAGCCATAGACATAGGATTAGGCTAAAGTTGCTTCACCAGCTAAAATTGTTTCACTAGAGCAGATCAACTTTGATTATTTACAGATTTTCCTCATAAAACTATATGAAATGAAGGGAGAAGGATTGACCATGGAAATATTTCAAATTCAGTGTTATACTCTATAAATTCTTCATTTTAAAGCTTTAGAAATGAATTGATAGCTTGCAAAATAAGATGTACTAAATTCACAAATAAATATTTTAAATATATTATAGACCCTATCATCTACATGGCATAATATGAGATAAAATAGGCATAATAAATTCATCAGCTGTCTTAAAAATGATATAAACCATAGATTTTAGAGAGCATGGGTCTATATCTTATAGGGCTGGAAGCTTATGCAAATTGTGGGATTTTAATAAAAAGCAGTAACATTGTAAGTTCAAATTTGTGAAAAATGTAAATATTCATTTCAAAGGAAAGGTAAATAAAAACAAATTTCAGATATGATGAAACTACTTGTCTCATAACTTGAAAATATATAAATTAAATATTTTTATCAATTACAATACAGACACAACTAAGCCAAACAGGTAATAGGAGTGTTTTAGAAGCCATTCTACACTGAAAAAGTACATGTCATTTAATGAAACATGTCATTGATCTCAACCATATAGATACAGTCATTTAAACTCATATGAATTATTATGAGCTCAATTACCACTTACTTGGGCCCCAGAAATGTCCCCAGACACAACAGTGCAAATTTACATTGGAAAAGTTCCATGGAGCAGAAGACAAAATGGAAAGAGAAGATGGCCTTCACTGATCATGGTTATGGTAATCATGCTAACACAACGTATACAGACACCAATCACTCTGTGAATATATTGTTAAGGCCACACCTAGGATATTGGTGAGGCCCTAAAACTTAAGTTTTATCAGTTCCCTGTTAACTGTGCATATTTTATTCAAAATATCAATATCCTATAAGAAATATCATGCAAATCTTCAAGTATACTAAAGGAAACTAAGATCTTATTGGTTAAATAAAGTAAGACCTTACTATTTCTATATAAACTTTTACATGTTTTTTGACATTCATAGATATGCTCCAAATACTGCTGATTTTATTTAGAGTTTAGTCAATGTTGTATCAGTATAAATGGTGTTTCATGTGGATCTCTCAGTCTAGGGAAGAAGTCATTTTAGCTTAAAGATTAGATGTGGTGATTATTTTCTATCTGTGAAGAAATATTCTCAATTTTGTCTAGAAATATTAAGATTATATAATGTTATATGAAAGCTAATAACAAGCATTCTATTTCTTCCTAGAAGAATAACTGGATAAAATGGACCAACAGAATCTGACAGTGCTGCCTGAATTCATTCTGCTGGGAGTCACAAGATGCCCTGAGCTTCAGGGTTCCCTTTTTGGGGTCTTTCTCCTCATTTATGGGGTCACAGTGGTGGACAACCTGGGCATGATCATCCTGGCCAAGGTGGACAGGTGTCCCTTACCTCTATAGCACCTTTCTGTCTCTCACATTCACCACTGAGATTTTTACATCAACTTTCTGTGGTTCTAATGTCATTATTCAATTCTAATATGAAGTTCCTTTATTACCCATGCTGTGCTCAAATGCACAAGAAACAGAAATGTTAAACATAACATTTTCAGCTTTTAATTTTATTTCCTACTTACTAGTAGTCCTAGAGTCCTACACTTTGATTCTTATAACCATATTTCAAAAGGGTTCTCCTGAAGGCAGGAAGAAAACCCTTTCTCTACTTGTGCTCCTCATCTGACCATGGTTGTGTTTTTTTGGAACTCTAACATTTATGTAGGTACAGCCCAAATCTGGTCAGCATGCTGATTCTGTCAAAATGTCCTATGTGTGTTACACTTTAGTTATTCCCATTTTTAACTGCTTTATCTATAGTATAAGGAGCAAAGAGGTAAAAAATGTCTTTTGCAGGGTCTTTAAGAACACATGCAATATTTGTATTTTATATTCATCATGGAATATTTTCCTAATGAGCTATGGCAAAAGGAATTTATCTTGGAAAGATTTCTAATAGATATAATTTCAATATTTTGACTCCTAAACAAAGACTAATTAGAAGGCACAAATGAATTATATCCCTTATATTCAGAAACTAATCCTCATATGCTAGATTACCATTAACCATCGCTTCTTTCCCCACTGGGATAGACAGCATTCTCCAGAGAAACAGACTGAGAGGAGATTTGTATTACTGCATAAACACCTTAAGATTTATTGTAAGATTTGGCTCACATCACAAAGGGTCATAGAAAGACTGAACTCTGTAGACAGGCCACAAGTTAGGAACACCAATGAAGTTGATGTTGAAATCCCCAGAAGAATCAGGCTGGCTGAAGTAGACATAGAAATTCTTTCTGACAGCTGAAATCCTCAGTTCTTGCTTTAAAGCCTGCAACTGAATGGATGAAGAGACTCCTGTCATATAGGAGGCAATAAACTTTGTTGCTTACAGATGTAATTAGCAACATTTTGAATCAATTGAATAATGATTTAAAACTGTTCATGAAACTCACTTACAAAAACAATCAGTCCAGTGCTGCTTGCTAGACCAATAACTCTGCAACTTACATAGACCAATTAGCACATGAAAATAACCATCAAAATCTACTATTGCCATACACATCTAATTAAACTATTCTTAATCTCTAAATAACTATAATAATATAACATAGGAATATTTTTTGTCTAACATAACTCAAATTTCTTGCATACAATTGGAAATGCACTAACATTTTCCCCTGAAGAGGATGCAATTCTAGATGGTATTCAACTTTATCCTTTATATCCCTGTGCCAGTTTGAATGTATTATGTCCCCCAAATGCCATTATCTTTGATGCATTCTTGTGTGGACAGACATATTAGTGTTGATTAGATTACAATTCTTTGAGTGTTTCTGTGGAGATGCAACCCACCCAACTGTAGGTGATAACTCTGATTAGATAATTTCCATGGAGGTGTGGCCCTGCCCATTCAATGTGGGCCTTGATTAGTTTACTAGAGCACTATATAACTCAGACAGAAGGAGCAAGCTTACTACAGCCAAGAGGGACAGTTTGAAGAACACACAGGAGCTGAGAGAGGAGCTTCAGCTTACAGAGACATTTTGGAGACTGCCTTTGAAAGCAGACTTTTGCACCAGAGAAACTAAGAGAGGACAAACACCCCAAGAGCAACTGAGAGTGACAATTTGGATGAACTGCAGCTTACAGAGAATGCAATCCAGGAGCAAGCAGATGTCTAGAGAGGAAATTCATGGGAGAAAGCCATTTTGAAACCAGAACTCCAGAGCAGATGCCAGCCACATGTCTTCCCAGCTAACAGAGGTTTTCTGGATACAATTGGCCATCCCCCAGTGAAGGTGTCCAATTGTTTATGCCTTACTTTGGACACTTTATGGCCTTAAGACTGTAACTGTGTAACCAAATAAACCCCCTTTATAAAAGCCAATCCATTTCTGGGGTTTTGCATAATGGAAGCATTAGCAAACCAGAACAATCCCATAACTGAATATAATGGTTTAAATTTAATAAAATGTATGTTATTTGATAATGGGAAAACTAAAATATACATATATAATATTCATAGCAAATCAAAAAATAAATACCCTTAAAAATTTCTGTCTTTCTTTCTGCAACTACTTACAAGGTCATACCTCCTATTTATAACTATCTTCTTCCACTACTCAGTCCATTTTCTATTGATAGTCAGCAAGCATATCAGCAGGTCATGGTTCTTTACATGGTGAAGTGACTCAAGCTTTCATTCCTGAATCTTATGGGTCATTTATATTCCTGACTCAATTGAGTTGTCATAGTTTTCCATTGAGTTTATTCACAAGGGATGGCAAAACCAAGAAACATCCCAAGGGCTCATCTTATTCCAGGCACATTATACTCTGTGGAGTGGCACATCTATTTCTTCTTAATAATCAGTATCAATCACACCAGTAAGTAGAGTAATACCTATCTTAGCCTGTTGATTCAGAAACATGAGGAGCACAAGTTGACAACATAGCAGTCTTAACTTCTACTTCAAAGTCATCTTCACTGAATACCCTATTGGATGCACTCATTTTTTTTGGAAATAAAACCTTTAAAGCAGTATAGAATAAGGTTTTAGGGAAAGGAAGCAAATATTTTCTACTTTATCACAAAGGGTAGTAGTAAGTGATGCCACTTCCATTTCTTTTCTGTGATTCCTGGACCCGTTTTACTCTCACTGTTGAGACTTACTGCTCAGAGAAAAAAGATTCCCTTCAAAATGTTACTGCACAATGACATTGCAACTGGTCACCCAAGAGATCTGGTGGAGATGTTTAATGAGATTAATTTTGTTATCATACCTAAAACAGTATCTATTCTGCAGCTCATAGATCAAAGAGTTATTTTAGTTTCAAGTCTTATTATTTAAGAAATACAGTTCATGAGGACATAACTGCCATAGATAGTGACTGCTCTGGAGGATCTGGCCAAAGTAAATTGAAAGCTTTCTGGAAAGCATTCACTATTCTAGATGCCAGGAACAACATGTGTGATTTCATGAGAGAAGCAAAACATCAACATTAATAGAAGTTTGGGAGAAACTGATTCCAAACCTCATGGTGACTTTGAGGATATCAAGACTTCAGTGGATGAATAAATTGGTTATAGTGGAAATGGCAAGAGAGCTAGAATAAAAAGTGGAGCCGGATTGCTAAAATAACATGATAAAACTTTAATGGATGAGCAGTTGCTTCTTTATGAGCAAAAAGAAAGTGGTTTCCTGAGATGGAATTTACAACTGGTCAAGATAGTGAAAGCATTGTTGAAAAGACAGCAAAGGATTTAGAATGATACATGAACTTAATTAATAAAGCAGCAGCAGGGTTTGATGAAAATATACTTGAATTTTAAGAGGCATTCTACTGTGTGCCTTATTCTTCCTGAACAATAGAAGGGGAGGGAAGTTGGGCAGGTTAGCAGGGAATCTCAGGTGACTTAATTTTATTTTCTAGTGTCTACTCTTGAAGAACTGAGTTTTCATTCTTGAGAAAAATTTCTTATGGAAGGGCATATTTCTTGTTACAGGCTCACATTACCAATTTTAAAAAATGTCCTTGGTGACTAATGCCAAGTAATTATGGTTATTATTTTTCCTGAGTGTTGCATGAAGGCTACAAAGTTGGAACAGGCATGTCCTTTGTGTGAAAGCTTTACCTTATCTACCTCATTTACTTTATATTTTTGTAGCTATAGTCTTCATTTTCCTATTTTATGATTGCTGAACTCTTCCTAGACCCTGTCTTAAACCTAAGAGTGGATGTATTGATGAGAGCAGCAGGATGTTTGAGGTGTTTTTAGTGATTTTTCAAAATATTTCCCTTTTATAGATGTAATAATATTAAGCAAATGATGACATATTGCTCTGATGGTTTAACAAGGATGGAGAAAGAAAGACCCAAACTTCTAGGGCAGAGAAATCTTTCCCCTCTATGTGGAAGGCTTGCAAATTGAAATGTGGATCAAGACCGTTACCAAAATTTTGTCTCTTAGTTATTGTACCTGACATTTTTTAGGGTTAAAAAAAAATTTTGTTTTGCCAAATTGTGCCTTTCTTTCTGGAATTGTAAGTGAACATAATAATATTACTGTTTACACTGTGAAGTAGATATTATCACAGGGAACACACCAGAGGCCTTCTCACTGTCAAGCTAATCATGGCTTGTGAATGCATGATCTACAGAGAAATCCCTGTAGTTTTACCTGCTGATGCTTTGTTGGAGAATAAATTTGGATGACTTTCCTTCCCCCTACACACAAAATGCTATCAAACAGTGTCACATATTATGGAGAAATATTTCATGTAGAGTCAATCAGTGCATCAAACTTCATTGCTGTTTTCATTTAAGAAATTGCCACAGCCATCCCACATTCAATATAGGTTTAAACAGGTCACCAGCAAAAAAAATTATGACTCCCTGAAGGTTCAGATGATGTTTAGTATTTTTAACAATAAAATACATTAAATTAACATATGCAAATTTTTTAGACTGAATCTTCTTACACAACTTAATATACTTCATGATAATGTAAATATAAGTTTTATGTTCATCAGAAAACCAAAAAAATCATGACCCACTTTATTGTAATATTTGCTTTATTGTGGTCATCTAGAATGGAACCCATGATATCTCTGAGTTATGCATGCAGATTCATAACATAAGCATATGAAAAGAGACATATCAAGGACATATGCAAATATCCAAAAATTCATTGAAAAAGAAAATGATCCCAATTAGAAATGAACATAAGTTAAAGTTTAGATCCTTCAAAATAAAAGACATGTTAATCAAAAATAATTACATACAAAAGAATTCATTTTCATTAGTCATCAGGCAAAAGCATGTATTATCATAATGAGCTACCACTTTACACCAATTTCAATGTCTAATTAAAACAAATTAAAAACTTTCTGTATCAAATATTGGTAAGAATAAGAAGTAAGTGGGACACACACAAAGTTACTGGGATTTAAAATGTTAAAATACATTTTGAAAGCTAGCAGGTGTTTATAAAGTTTAATTTAACATTAACCTGTGATCTGTAATTCCACTGTTTGATATAAAATAAGGAGAAATTAGTGGATGTGTACACAAATGTACTTATATGAAGATGTTGATAGTGGATTTTTTCCAAAAATTTCCAAATACAAATGTCCATCAGTTGACAAATGGTGAAAGAATTGAGGTATATTTACCCAATAGAATAGTGTACAGCAAATCAAACACAACATGGAGGAACATTATTTAAAAGAGGTGGGATCTCAGTTAAGGAAATACTATTGTTGGGGTATTTATTGCTATCATGTTGTTGTGTGTTTATCATATTAAAGGAAAGGGAACGTATATTACTCATTTAGACATGTGGACTAGGAAAGATCTGGATTTAACTTAGAATTCTTTGGTTGTTTATTGTGTGACTTCAGAAAAATTACATAATTAACCTTATCCTGGTTAAAACTGCATACGTGAATCATAATATCTATTTCATTTGTGTGAATTGATGATATATTTATAACACAGAGCCCACTACACATTTGTGATTAAATAATAAAATCCAAGGAAAACTTTAAGTAATAATTATATCATTTAATATTTCATTATGACTTTTCATTCCTCCAGTTTTACTAGATTGACCTGGTATACCTTTGTCTTTTCCATCATCACTGTAGTCACTGACTCTAAGTGAATGAGTACCTTTACATATGTAGGTCTTCATGGGAATATATAGATCACTTACATTTTGTTCCTTTCCTTTAATGGTTTCTTACCTTTTCTCACTGGAGAATGAATATGTAGTGAGTCCTAAATCATTAGCATGCACATTAAGACAATTTTTTTTAAAATCTCTCTGATGAGTTCAGGGTAGTCAATGAATTACACCCTACTTCCTCAGGGAACATCACAAAAGGGGAGGGATATCATAAATTCTTCCTACCAAAGGAAATGAAGCATAAATTGAGAGAAGAAAATTGACTCTTTATTAAAGGTAGATTGATAAGAAATATTTTTGATTCTGATGATCACTTGGATCTTGGTAATTTCCTGTGACTCACTGCTTCTGGAAGTAAATACTTCTCTGGTTACTGACAGCTGATTTTCTCAAGAACATCAAAGATATTCATTATCTCCTTTGTTTCCTGGGGATGCCTGGTGGCAGGATAGTGCTTCTAAAGCATTAAAACCTATGAACCGATCATATGGCACATATATATTTGATTCATGTTCCCTGATTGTTGGTTGTTGGATACTGCAAGTGAAGATAAAGTTAGGAAAACCTGAAAATTTCATCATTGATCTCATCTAATAGAGTATATTAAGGTAAATAGGTAAGATAAAGTACACCCATTTTCATTTGAACTTCAGATAAACAATAAATATGTTTAGTGTAAGCATGTCCTAAGTAATATTTGATTAATAACACATATTCTTTTAGTACAAGTGCATACCAACAAATATTTGATAAACTGGGATTATGTTTCATATAAGCATTTCTCATGAAAAATTGAAGCTTTTGTTGTTTTTGTTTGTTTGGTGTGTGTTTTATCTGTTGAATAATTTTCTACTAGGTCTCCTCTTTCAGACCAGAAAAAAAAACTGACTACACTGACAAATAAATTGTATGCTTTTTATAAGTTATGGAGTTACAGAAAACCCCAGAACCAAAAATTATTTCTAACTCATACTACCATATCTAAAGATTGAAAAATCAGTCAGTCCTTTGCATACCTCTGTATACCTTGTGCTACCATTGTTACCCCTAAATGTATGTCTTAAAATGTACAGATTAATATATTAATTAATAGATATGACATATTCTTTTCCATACCAAAGGAATTGGTAGAGTGGAAGGATCCAGACATCTTAAAAGGGAGATAGTAATTGAGAATGAAAATATAAATAGATTCAATAAATACTAGAATAATTTTTAGCAAAGTATTGAAGATATCAGAGTGTTATAATCAGTACTGGAATATTGAAATCCTTTGCTCAATCCAGCACATCTCCTCTTGTACAGTAAAATCCTGAGATAGCAGACCCCAGGAAAGGGCAAGATTCAGACAAAGTTTCCAAATGGAGATAGGTGTATACTTAAAATATTTAGGTGGAGGAAGGACCTGGAGAAGAGAATGAGGCTCAGCAGAGAACAGAGAAGCTTTTGTAGGAAGAAGAGATGGTTGTGGCTTCCAATTTCAAGAATTACTCTGTCTCCTGAGACTGTCAATCAGCCTGGAAAAATCAACACCAAAACTTAGCAGAATCTTAGGTTTGCTTCCCCTGTCTTGAAAGATCTATCCATCATAGCACTGACAACAACCAAATGGTGATGACTCTGACAGCATAACAGTTGTGCAGGCTAAGTCTGGAGATTCCATTGCATTATAATGATTCTACCCTGCATTTCATGTGACCATATATTTTAAATTCTATTTATTGCTTAATTGAGAAATCTTGCTGTCAGAAACCTAGATTATCTTTGTGGGGACACTGAATGTGAGCGGTATTTAGAAGGGAATCCAATCAGATGAGGCTAAAGGCGCTTTACTCACTTCAATCAGAGAAGTTTCAATTTTGATGATTTACTGATTTTTATAGAACTTTTTTAAATTAATAGAGTGAGGTTATCATGGAAATATTTGAAACACACTATAAATTCTTCATTTTAAAGTTCCAGAAATACAGCTAGAGCTTCTAAAATATTATGTACTAAATATACAAGTAAATAATTTAAATGTCTTTTAGATACTATCATTTTGCTGTATTTTATGAGACAAAATAGGCATAATAAATTATTCAGATAACTTAATATTGATATAAACCATAAATTTTAGCAAGCATATGTGTAACTCTTGTGGACCTGGAAATTCAAAGTACAAATTAGGACAATAATGTGAATCTTTATTTCAAAATAAAATAAATAAAAACAAATTTCAGATATGAAGAAACTATAATGGTCACATAATTAATAAAATCCATAAAATAAACATTTTATTAATTACATTAGAGACAACTGAACTTACTAGGTAGTAGGAGTGTTTTAGAATTCTTCCATACCAGAGAAAGTACATGTCATTTAACAAAACATGTCATTCACTTCAACCATATAGCTACAGTCACTAAACCTCAAGTAAATTGTTATTAACTCAATCCTACCTACTTCTTGAACCCCAGAAATGCCTCTAGACACTACAGTGCAAATTTACATTGGAGATGTGCAATGAAGCAGAAGACAGAATCAGAAGAGAAGGTAGATTTCAGTGATAATGGTTATTGTCATCATGTTTTCACAACACATTCAGAGGTGAATCACTGCATGATCATATTGCTAAGGCCAACTCCTGAGGATTTGTCATGCCTTAAAACCTAATTTTCATTAGCTCCCTGTTAACTGTTAATCTTTTACACAGAATATCAAAATGCCACCTGAAATCTCATGCAAATATACAATTATACTAAAGAAAACCTGTGATTTCATTGTGTAGATAAAGTGAAAGTTTGATATTTCTACATTAACTCATGATTTTAATATCCATGGATATGCTCCAGATAGTGTTTGTTCTTTTTAGAGTTTAGTCAATGTTGTATCACTGCAAAAGTTGTTTCATATGGATCCATCAGTTTGGGGAAGAAGTTATTTTAGATTCAGAATCAGATGTGGTGATTATATTTTATCTATGAAGAAATCTTCTCGATTTTGGTTATGGATATTCAGATCAGATAATGTAACAGGATTGCTAATAACAAACATCCTATTTTTTTTTCCAAGGATGTACTGGATAAAATGGGCCAACAGAACCTGAAAATGCTGTCCAAATTCATCCTACTGGGAGTCACAAGACACCCTGACCTGTAGGGTCCCCTCTTTGGGGTCTTTCTACTCATCTATGTGGTCACAGTGGTGGGCAACCTGGGCATGATCATTCTGATCAAGGTGGACTCCCACCTCCACACTTCTGTGTATTTCTTTATCAGACACCTGGCTTTCATTGATCTTGGCAATTCTACTGTCATTTGTCCCAAGATGCTTGTAAATTTTGTTGTGGAAAAAAATACCATTTCTTATTATGCCTGTGCCATACAGTTGGCTTTTTTCCTTCTGTTCATTATCAGTGAATTTTTCATCTTGTCAGCCATGGCCTATGACTGCTATGTGGTCATCTGTAACCCTCTGCTCTATAGTGTTATGACCCAGAGGGTTTGTCATGTGCTTGTGGGTATCCCCTACCTCTACAGCACCTTTCAGTCTTTGATGGCAACTATTAATATTTTTACTTTGACCTTTTGTGGTTCAAATGTCATCAGTCATTTTTACTGTGATGATATCCCTTTGTTACCCATGCTGTGCTCAAATGCAAAAGAAATAGGATTGTTGATTATATTTTCAGCCTTTAATATGATTTCTTCCCTCCTAGTTGTTTTAGTATCATATGTGCTGATCCTGATTACCATATTTCAAATGCATTGTCCTGAAGGAAGAAACAAAGCTTTCTCAACATGTGCTTCTCATCTGACAGTGGTGATTGTGTTCTATGGGACTCTACTATTTATGTATGTGCAGCCTAAATCTGGTCACTCCTTTGATTCTGACAAAAAGGCCTCTGTGTTTTACACTTTATCCTGGTACTTAATCCCTTGGTCTACAGCTTAAGGAACAAAGAGGTAAAGAATGCCTCCCAAAGGGTTTTTAAGAATGCATGCAGTATTTCTATTTGATATTCATCATAGAATATTTTCCTAATGAACAATGGCAAAGGCGAATATATTTTAATACATATAATTTCATTAACTTGGATTCCTAAACAAAATCTAATTATAAGGCACAGTAAGATTGTTTTCCTTATATTCAGGAACTAATCCTCATAAGGTAGATAATAATTAAATCTCACTTCATCCACCCTGTATTTCAGGGTTCTCCAGAAAAACAGACTTACAGGAGATTCATATTATTGTAAAAATAATAAGAGATTTATTTCAAGAATTGCCTCACATGACAATGGGGAATGGCAAGTCTGGATTCTGTAGGGCAGGTCACAAGTTGGGAATTCCAATGAAGGTGGTCTGGATGAAATAGTGATAGAAATTCTTCTTTCTGATGGTAAAATACTCAGTTCTCACTTTAAGACTTCCAATTAATTAGATAAGGAATTTCCTTTCAGTGCCGAAGGCAATGTCCTTGTTGATTGTAGATATGATCT
Organism: Choloepus didactylus; assembly: GCF_015220235.1. Classification (NCBI taxonomy): domain Eukaryota; kingdom Metazoa; phylum Chordata; class Mammalia; order Pilosa; family Megalonychidae; genus Choloepus; species Choloepus didactylus. The sequence continues at coordinate 82,932,806 of NC_051322.1, forward strand.
TACATGGTTGTTGTGGTAGTTGGAAGCTGTATGTACCCAGAAAAACATGTTCTTAAATCTAATCCATTCCAGCACTTGTGGACCCATTTTACATAGATCTTTTGTTGTGGATATTTCAGTTATGGTGAGAAACACCTTAATCAAAATCAGACTTAATCTTCTTCTTACTGGAGTCCTTATAAGAGAATAAAATTAAGACAAAAAGAGAAAGCACAGCACCAAGATGCTGAGATCAACAAAACCCAGAATAGAAAGTATACACCAACAGACACAGCCATCTGCCTTGGCATATAGCAGAGGGACCAAGAATCACCAGTAGGCAATTTGGGAAGAAAATATTACCTTCATGATGCTTGATTTGGATCTTTTCCTGGCCTCAAACATGAGCTAATAACTTTCAATTATTGAAGCCAACCCATTCATGGTATGTGCTTTCAGCAGCCTAGGAAAATAAAATGGACTTAATCAATAGATGAATGATTTAAGCTCACAGTATCATTCAGTCCTGTTTGCTTTACTTAACAACTTGTCACCATTACATAGCCAATCTGACACATGATATCATTCCTTGATTCTGATTATCTCATTCATTAAGTGATTTCATAGAACCTCATTAATTCTCTGATGGAAAATTTAGTATATTACTCATCAACAAACTCTGCACGCTTACATAAGTTTTGTTTATGGAAATGGATTTTCCCAATCTCTTTTTCATTTTGTTTTTTCATGTTAAAATAACAAACTGCAAATGAAGTTGAAGACAAGGAGTTATCTCTGTCTTTTTAAGAGACAATGAAGCATTTTCTTTGTCCTTCTGATACTGGTCATTTCTACAGTGGTGATCCTTCTTGTTATCTATGCTGTCCTCAAACATGTGTGAAACAGACTTGATAATGTTGTTTTATTAGCAGTAAATCTGATTTCCTTCCTTATATGTAACCTTATATCCCACAAGCTGATTCTCATGGCCATGTTCCAAAAATGTAGAGATAGCTGTTAGGATGGAAATGAATTGATAATGAAAGGGGAAAAAATAAACAGGGTGGGTAGATTAGGATTATAGAAGGAAGTTAAACAAAGGAAATTTAGGATGTTTGATTGGAGCAACCAAAAGATTTGTTAAAGGTGATAGTTGATGGAGAATATGAATTATATAATGTATTGTAAAAACCAGGAGAAATGGAAAATGGTGACATTTTCATATCCATATTTTCAATGGATTAGAAATATTTCATTTGTAAAGAGTAACATGTCAACAGGAAAAATTATTCTAGGAATTTTTTTTTTATTACTCAACTTCCTAATAACTTTAGAAAAGGCACTAGGTGAAAATGGTGCCATTCATTAATAGAGCAGTATAAATGGAGGATGAAGTAAATTCTACTGAAATTAATATACATTCACTTGTAGTAATAAAACTTTTCTCATTAATTTACATTTAGTTACAACACAACTTGGGTACAAACATTTATATGATTTCAAATACTTCTTTCTTTCAATCAAGCAAACAAATATTTCCTATTTTTATGACTTTTTTCATCCTAGGCAAATAATTAACAAGACTCAGTATAAGAGAAGATTCTCAACTGAGTTCAATAACTTATACAAACATGAAACTTATTCATAGATTATGCACAGTCTGACTTTCTGTATGCCTACCCTAACATCTAAACTGGTAAATAAGGTGGCTCCTATAGCAAACACAGAAGTAAAATTTAACATAACACTGACAGTCTTATTTTTGGTCCAATCTCCATCTTGGCATTGGGCCTCTAATCTAGAAAAGTACAATTTTTTTACATCTAAGTTGGAATTTTATCATTTGATTATAAATTAAATCATATGTGACAGAGTTACAAAATATACATTATTCTCAATAATGAACTAAGACAGAAACATCATCAGAAATATAGAATGAGTATGTATTTTGCAAAGAACTGAAACAGTTTGAGAAATTAAGAATACTGAATTTCAGAAAAACTACTCTAGTAAAACAGGAGTAAGCATGAAATAATTTGGAATCATATCATTATTTTATAAATGAAATTAGAGATTTATTTTAATCTGGATTAACAGGAATCAACAATTCTATGTGTGGCTTGCATATCCTATCCTAGTTTATCATATTATATTATATATATATATATCCTTCATAAAAATATTTAGGGTACCAAAAATAAAACTCAAATTAATATGATCTAGGAATTTGAGACTTTATTACAGCATTAAAGAGAAAACTGAGCTCAACAACATTGATTTCAGATAAAAAATGTACACATACATGTATATACACATAGAGAAAAAGAGATAGTATGAGCTAAATAAACAATGATTAATATAAACAATATATTGGATGGATTTTTTTCACTCATGTTTTTTTCACCCTTTGGATCTTGTGAAAATTACTTCCATTAGCAATTTTGTACAAGTATTTTTTTTGAAAACCTGTTTCCAACCCTTTGTGTATCTACCTAGAAGAGGATTCGTGGGTTGCATGGTAATTCTACATTTAAGTTTTTTTAGTGCAACCAAATTTTTTCCCATAGTGTCTGCATCATTTTGCAATTATACCAACTATCCAGGGGTTCCAATTCCTCCACATCTTCTTGAATGCTTGTTCCATTCACTGTTACCTGTGCTGACTCTAAAGATGTAAACTTAGACAACCAAGAGTCTCCAAAGAAAATGAAAACAAAAACAAATTCTTGACAAAAACTTCTGCTTATCAGAATCCCTTCCTCTTCCATTACTAAATTATTTTCTGAATTTACTTTAAAGGCAGTCAAACTGAAATACAAGCTGATTTAGGATTAGCAAACTCAAGGTAAGTGATTTACCTGACTATCTACGAGATTGATATCTATATATTTATAATCTCAGGAAGTGATAACAAAGATTAAAGATAGTGATTACACTTAAGGGTTAATTGTGGCTTTCATGTCTTTATTGTGTCTTTATTGTTTCTTTCTTGAGTTTGTGAACAAAAAACAATACCTTGCATGGACCCTGTGCTAATAATACAGTGCTTCATTACCATCCCACACTCACTCAGCAAATGAATTGCCTCCATGCACATTAGTTTGAGTAGACATTTTCCAGATTTTTGAAATATATGTACATATCATATCATGCTTGTTATTAAAATTAAAAGTGAAAATTGTAATGAACTAAATCAAAATGTGAACAAGCTTCTTGATCCCAGACACATATTCTTTGCTTAATTTTCTCCCTTTTTTAATTTACTAGATTTTACTTTATTGGAAACATAAATTGAATATAATAAAAAGCACAAAATTTCATTTTCCAATCAAATCCACTCTGTTTATCATGCTAGCTTCAAATCCTGCCCAAAGAATATTTAATGTTATGAATAAATTTTATTTTCTACAGTTATGTTTTATATTATATAGTGCCAATTTGACACATTGGTCAGGCACTTTCCTCCATACTTTCTTTTATTATCATCATAGCCTTTATATCAAGATACATAGCAATGATAGAAGGGTTTCTTTAAAAGCTTAATATTAAATATTAAATAAATATCATTTCCCATTTTAATTTTATATTACTCTGTTAAGAAAAAAAATTAAAACTCATGTTATTTGAAACCTGGACATACTTTCATGATTAGCTGGGCTATGTAAAAGATGGTGACTTTTTCCTTCTGTTTTGTATGAAGATCCAAGTTCTAGAAAGTTGGGACCATTTTATAATTGCTTTTGAAAAGTGTGTTACAAAATTGATGACCTGTTATAAGCCAGGTAGCAAAGTAAGAATGAGGATAAAGGAGGGACATTTTTTTTCAGAAACAGGATTTCTGAAGACTCCCAGTCCATCAATTTTTCCCAAAATAGTTTGAGGAGGGGGTAAAATCTCAACATGAGCTTTAAGATACTGTCTCTTTGAGAGGATGGTAGTTGATTTGTGGGGAGGGGGATGGCTAAGTTGGACCATCCCCTTCTCCTCCAGCTGAGGAAATGGAAATAGAAAGTTTATGGCCCAGTGAGTGTGAAAATGGGTTGAAACTCTGATGCACAAAATTTTTTAAGAGGCTTCTTCTAGAAACAGACAACTTAGATTCCTCCTCACAATTCAACAAAGAATTTATTTTTTTAAATCACTTGGGAATTTCCTTCCACCATTCTGGTGGGAAGCTCACCTAAGGCAGTCATTAGTACAGCAACCTTCTAGGCCATAATGGAATTCCTGAAGAATGGAGACCCTGTAGAAGTGTTCAAAGGCAGCTGCCACAACCAGGATGTGGAAAATCTGATAAGACTGGAACCATATGTCAAACTTTCCAGGAAAGTAGCAGCCAGGGAGTCAAGAAGCATAAAGGGCAGCTCTGCTGATGTATATCACACATGAGGAAGAATCAGGCATCTGCCCCAGTTGGTGGCTTTAATAAATCCCTCAGTGGTAGTAAAGTGCATGGTGGGCACACCACCATTCAAGCCAAGTACCAGGAACACTTTCACCCTTGTCTGCAGGTGCTTAGGAGTGGCAAATGGGACCCAGCACACAATGATGGCAGAAATCCCCAGAATGCAGGCAGTGGAGAGGTAGATGAGACATGGCTGTGGGGAGCAGAAGGGGTAAAAGGCAGGTGACAACATTCCCCATAATCTGTAGAGCAATCCCTGAAGAGTCCAGTTTGGAAAATAGTCCAAGAGACTTTCTCTGAATTACAATAGATGGTGTGAAAGAGGCAGGAGAAACTAAGGCAGAACACCACACCCAAAAAGAATATCCCATAAACCACCTTCTCCTGTAGAGAAGTCATGAAGTGCATGTTTGGTCTGAGCATGGCCAGGATTCCCAAAATAGAGAAACAGCACAGAAACAAGCAGATGGGTCTAAATGCTGCCAGTTTCTGTATGGATGCAGAAGATGCTCTAGAAGGAAGCAGGAAAGGGGGATTTGGGAGGTCTGTGGCCAAGTAGCAGGTAGTCACTGCACTTCAGCCAGTTGGGGAGTTCATCATATGGATGACCTTCCAACATACATCCCAGATCTTATATATAAGCTCCTCCATTTTCTCCATGGCATGGTGGGCTTGTAGGAGAAGTGTCAGTATCCACACCACCCCCTCTTCTTCCTGGGGCACTGTTCATATTCACTCTTCTTCAGCTTTGATTGGGGTTATGTGATTGCCAGTTCACCCTACTCTTCTAGCTGGGGTCCTAGTTCATGCAGTTCCACATGTCAGTTTCTCTATTATTTGGAAGAGCCCCATTGTCCTGTGACACCACAGATCCTTTGTTGGAAGACATCTGACTGGTACCTCAATGTGCTGCAGCTTTGGTTGGAGAAAGGATGTGGTGTCTCAGACCCAGGGGGCATTGATATCCCTTTATGATAGACACACTATCATAAAGGACCAGCCCTGCTGTAGGTAGGGATCCCTCACACAACATCCCAGCAGCCCCAGGTATTCAGTGCCATCCCTTTGTCATGTATTTCTTTCTTTCTCATATTCTACCATTCCCATCACTTTTCAAAACCCACAAGTAAACTTAAATAATATTAGTAACACTCTCCAATATTATCCATATAGAATGCTTTTTGAAAAAGCAGACCACATCAATTTTTCTACAACTTCTTTTTATTATGTGAGAATTCATCAACTATGTGTTCAATTTTGTTTTCATTTTTAATAGAAGCATATAAGTGCAGACTACATATATCAATCAACTGATATTTGACCATTCCTTGATTGACAGAGCATTGGTTTTGGTAGGTTTCTTTGTTTTATTCTTTTTGCCACTATTAAAAAACAAATGCTGTAATAAACAGCCCTGTCTTTTTAATCTCATTCCAATCCTTTTATTTATTTATTTATTTGTTTGTTTGTTTGTTTATTTGTTGTTTATTTGTTTGCCAATCTTTTTATTTCTCAAATAAATGAGCATGGGTTCTTCAATTGTCTAATGAAGTGTTGTTGGGTAAGTTTTTAAAATATACACAAAATAAATTGATAAAACCCTGCTATGGATTGTGATTCTTTTTTAAACTAGTGCTTTCTTTTTTTTTTTCATTTTCCATGATAGTATAGTAACGTTTACTGACATATCATTTTGTGTGTGTGTGATGATAAAATTGCAAAATGACAATAATAGGTGTGTGATATCAGCTATCTGATATCATAGTTATAACCTGAATTGTTCTCAAACATCACCTTCTCTTCTATAGAATATTTAAAATATTCCAGATTTTACAGAGCAGAGCCATTGACTGTAACAGACACAAAGCACATATTCTCATCATAACTATTGTGATGAATAGCTCCAAAATAATGTTGCTGACATATATATATAAATCCTTTTTTTGCACATACATAAATTTCTTCCCCAAATTATAACCTTAAGATTTCTTTTGATGATTTATTTTCTTACTATATGCAATTAATGACCAGATGAAACCAAAGCTTTTAGCTAACAAACTGAATTATACTTGTGTTACTACTTAAATTGCAACTGTTACAAAAGGACCTTATGACTAGATTGCAAAATTTAGCCCTCAGTTATTTCTAAATGTCCTCAAGTTTGATTTCCTATGTGAGCTCAGTAATGAATTTACTCTTTATATTCCATGGCTTATTTATTGTATTGAAAGGATTTTTTTTAAAGACTTGAAATTTTCCATATGAAACAGAAAGCTATTATGGCTTTGGGATATTGGAACTAGATGTTCACAAACAGGCTTATGATGCTTATCATTTTATCACAAGCATCCAAGTGGTTCATTCCTTAATTTTACATATAAGACTGAGACCAAACTACAACTTTTAAGGAGACTCAATAATAAGTTAGTCAACAAATTTTAATAGTTATAAAATATGAATCTTCTACTATATGTGACTCTTCTTAGAGCAGACTCGACCTCATGGTATACAAACAAGTTAACCGTATGGCTGACTTGAAGATTGCTTCCATATCATAGATGCAAAGCACTGAGTATGGGCAAGACAAGTTTGTAAAAGAAAAAAATTGAAGAATTTAAAATGATGATTTCAAGACTTACTATAAAGCTACAGTAATGGAGAAAGGCAATATTTTATTAATATAAATAGATCAATGGAAAAGAATTAGAGATCTAAGCATGTGCACATATGTGTGTTCAACTGATTATAAGCTAAGAAGTCAAAGCAATTTAATCATATCTAGGTTATATACAAATATCCCTACAAATTAAAACAAAAATACAACCCAGTAAAAGTAGACAAAAGATTTGAATAGACACTTCACAGGAAAAAAAATACAAATGACAAAAAACACAGGAAAAAACCCTGGGTCCTATGTCATCAGAGAAATGCCATTATGGTAACAATGAAATATCACTTTTCACCCACTAGATTAGCCAAGATTTAAAATAATGATGTTACCAACTATTTGCTACTTCTAATATCATCAGACATTGTTGGTGGGAGTGGGAAATGGTAGAGCTGCTTTAGAAAACAATTTGGCAATTTCTGATAAAGTTACCATATGCCTACCATATGTCTCAGGAATATTCTCCTTGAAACTTATCCAAGAGGAGTGAAATCATATGTGCAGAACAATATTTGTGCATAAATGTACATGACAGCTTTATTCATAATTATCTGAACTTCAAACATTCCAACTGCCCATAAACAGAAACATATATAAAAAAACTGTGCTATATTCATAAAATCAATTCTACTCAGCAACAAAATGGAATCAACTGCTAATGCATCCAACAGCAGAGATGAATTTCAATAGCATTAGGTCAAGAAAAACAAACCAGACAAAAACATACTACATTATTCCATTTATATCATATTCTAGGATAGGTTAAATTAATCTCTGGTGATAGAAATCATATCATTCATGGCCTGCAATATGATGTGGGGGATTCACTGCAAAGACACATCAGAGAACTTTCTGAGGTGATAGAAATGCTCTCTTGATTGGGGCAGTAGTCAATCAGGTGTTTTCATTTGTCAAATCTCATCTATGTACACTTACAATCTGTGCAACTTATCTGTAAATTATGCTGTAATAATTTTTTTAAAGAATTCATTGTATGGTAACTTATGCTTATTATTTTTGTTTTTCTCAGAAACTTGCTCCAAATTGCTATATGATAAATATAAACCAAATCTTCAAGGCTACATTTTGCAAAATATATATCTCTATTTTAATTAATAAATTTCTGAGACATGGATTTAATTTGATTCCAGTATTTTTTCATGCTGAATAATGCTGTCATGAAGAATTTTATATGTTTTAATAACTTCAATTACTTCTTCATACCTGAATTCAGAAGTGTATTAACAGCCCAATGAAAATATATGTCTTTCCAACTGTTTTTGGACTTAAGGAGAGAGGTTTAGATAATTGTATTAATCTGTTCATGACATATCATCAGTGTGCCTAACAAAGTACATCTCTTTTTTAATGATTTGTTATTCCCTTTATTCCTTTAACAATCCCTTCTGCCATACCCTGAGATTTTATATGTGCATTTGCTTATTTTTTTTTACAAGATGTGTGTTTCTATTCTGTGTTCATATATTTATATTTCACATAAATGACATGGTGCCATATAGCTCAACTACCATTTTTAAATTTAAGGTATCAATAGGAGACAAACTTATGCCAGAAAAGTTTATTGCTAAAAAGAATACTTAAGTTTCACATAAAAGATTTGTCCTAGGAAAAATCCCTTTGTATATAATCCTATTAGTCATCATATTCTTCAGTGTTTCAAAAAAGTGTCTATATCTGGAAATCTGAAGATATATTCTGACTGAACAAAAGAGTTTTGCTTCTAAATGTTATTTGACATTTTCCCAGTAGTTACTGTTCCCATTTGCTAATGCTGCCATTATGCAAACACCAGAAATGGATTGGGTTTTATAAAGGATATTTATTAAGTTATAAATTTACAATTCTAAGTGTCCAAATTAAGGCATCAATAAGATGATACCTTCACTGAAAAATGGCTGATGGCTTCCAGAACACTTTTGTCAGCTGGGGAGGCATGTGGCTAGTGTCTGCTGTTCCTTTGCTCCCAGGTTGCATTTCAAAATGGCTTTCTCCAAAATGTCTCTGGGTCTCTCTTAGGTTCTCTGGGGAAAAGTCTGGTTTTTATCTCTTAGCTTAGCATCTCCAAATGTCCTTCTGTCCACATCTCCAAACATCTCTAAGTGTCAGCAAACATCTGAGTCTGTTTCAGCTCTCAGATCTCTTAAATAATCCAGTGAACTACTCAAGCCCCACCCTGAATGGGTGGGGTCTACACCTCTATCAAAATAATTTAATCAGATTTCAAAAGATCACAACCTAATCAAGACTAATAAGTCTGGTTCCACAAGACTACATTAAATAACATGGCTTTTGCAGAGACATATTATATCCAAACTGGCAGTTATCTTCCAGTTTTTTCTCACAATAAATACAAGAGTTTAAAAAAAAGGGTAAAATAATAATTTTATTGCATGAGGGTTGTTCTTTAAAGGATCCATCCTCCTTTTAACCTTTATTTCACCACAATCCTTTAAATAATGACCATGTTTGTTGTGTACCTTGAGGCAAAAGGGGAGAAAAATCCAACAAAAGAAAGTGGAATAATGAAAATATCATTTACAATAGAATCACTACATAACTAAATATAAACAGTTTGTACTAATTTGACTGCTAGATTTTGGGTCCTTGCTTTCAACTTTCCACTTTTTTTTCAGAAAAAATGCTGTCTTCCAATATGTGTGAAACAGTCTTACTAAATTTTATCTGTTAGCAGTAAATTTGACTTCCTCCTTCATGAGAAAGCTAGTGTCCAACATGGTCCAACAAGGATAATTGTTAGGAAAGAAATGAATGTTTAAAGAATAGGCCAAAACAAATAAATGATAGGGGGTTGGGATTAGGGTTGAAGAAGAGAGGAAACAGGAAATTTAGGATGGTTGATTGGAATTACCAAAAGATTTATTTAAGATTGTAGTTAATGGAGAATATTACATATAAAACTATTGTAAGAACTAGAATAAAATGAAAAAGGTTTACCTATTTTCATATCCACATTTTCAATGGATTGAAAATATTATAATGGTAGAAAATAATGTGTCAACATGAAAAAAATTACACTAGGTTAATTTATTTGTTGTTCAACATCCAAATATCTTTAATAAAGGCACTATGTGGAAATGCTGGCATTCATTAATAGAGCAGTACAGAATGAGGATGAGGTAAATTCTACTGAATTAATATATATTCTACTGTAGTAATATACACTTTTTCCATTAATACATATTTGGTTATAACAGTTCTTTAGGGACAAATATTTATATCATTTCAAATTATTCTCCCACTCAAACAAGCCAAGCATCTTCCTATTTTCAATTCATTCTTCATCACCTTATCAAATAGTACAGGGAATAAGTGCAAGAGAAAATTCTCAACCAAATTCCGTAACTTACCAAAAGATGAAACTTATGCAAAGTTTAAACACAATTTGACTTTCTGCTTCAATTTTCTAAAGACAGTATGCAAAGAAAAACTTCTACACTGGGCAACTTATGGCTGCTATAACAAACATGTAAATAAAATTTAGCATAATTCTGAAAGTTTTTTGTTTTTGGTAAAGTCTCTAAATGGGCCTTGTGCCTCCAATCTAGAAAAGCACAAAAGTTTATCTCTAAACTGGAATTTAACCTTCATTTTTTAATAAATTAAATCATATGAGACAGGTGATAAAGTATGCATCATCCCCAATAAGGAATAAAAACAGGGACATCATCAGAAATATAGAATGGCTACATATTTTGGAAAGAATCAAAAGAAAAGAAATAGGATATTACATTTGAGAAAAGCTACTCTAGTAAAATGGAAGAAAGCACAAAACTGCTTGGAATCATATTACACCTTTTACAAAACAAAGTTTTAGAGATAGTTTTAATTTGATTTTTAACAAGTATAATAATTGTGTGGCTTATGTGTCATAAAAATAATATTTATGGTATACAAAATGAAAACCAAGTTAATAAGATTTAAAAGTTTGAGAATGTAATGCAGCAATAACAAAGGCAACTGTGATCAAAAATATTGAGACAAAAATGTGTGTGCACATGTATCCACATATGCAAACAAATATATAATATAAACTAAATAGGCAATTACTAGTAAGAAACAACACAATGGATTTACTTTTCCTCACTCATTTGTTTTCACTATCTGACTCTTGGGAATAGTACTTCTATGAGCAATTTTGTAAAAATATTTGTTTGAATCCCTTTTGTAAATTTTTTGTTTATGTAACTAGTAGAGGAGTGGTGAATTACATGGTATTTCTATGTTTAACTTTTTGAGGGGTGATCAAACTGTTTCCCACAGTGACAGCACCATTTTGCAATGGTATACAATGTACAAGGGATCTAATTCCTCCACATCCTCTCAAACACTTCTATTCACTTCCTCCTTGTGCTGAGTCAGGTATTTTCTGAGCATGTTGTCTGCTGTAGGCATCTGTGTGTCTTCCCAGATTTCCCCATATCCACAGTACCTTTTCAAATACTTTATTCCAAAAATAACAGGCTTTTTCTCCCAGGCATTCAGTTTATCAGTTGATAACTCCAACTGCAATACTTTGCCACAGGTGGCAATAATGTCTTCATTTGCATTTTGATATTTTCCAGGAGCATCCTCTGCTTAGTCACATTTCCAACCTGAAAGAGCCAAGTTACACAAAACAAAGGCAAGTGCTTTAAAACAGTGCTTAATCCCCAGAAAGGATCATACAGACAAAAACAATTCCTTGGTAAAGATCTGCTCTGATACATCCAGAAAAATTTATCAAAGCTGAGAACACAGGCTGCCATTAAAAAACCACCACTGCATCTGGGAGAAATGTAGGACAATGCAAAATAAAAGTTACAATGTCAAAATTCTCCAACAACATTTTCTTGATTGAGCATATATTTGATATCAGTAAAGCTCCAAACATTTTCCAGAGTTCTAAGTTGATTGTAAAAATTTCCTTTCTTATACAAAAATTGTGGGTTTAAAAACAATCATGCAGGTGATATAGCACAGTCATCCCTCAGCAGAGGACCTAGGAGTGCAAGGTGTGGAAGAGGGACCCATGCTCAAATCCCAGGTACCATATGCCAATACCAAGGACTTGTGGGTCAGCAGCAGAGACAAACTGTGGCAAGACTGAACTGAAGGATTAAACAATTGCTACAGCTTTAAATCTCCAGGAACATCTGGGAGATTTGATTATTAAAGCTGACCCCCTCCCTAAATGCTCAGGTATGTGCCCCATATGCAGGGCTGGCAACATCAAATACATATGCAAGCTTGGTGCACCAATTGCACCCCACAAGACTCACACCCCCACTCACCACTAAAAAAAAGTGGGGGAGAACTGCTTGAGGGGAATAGGTGGCTCAAAGATGCCACCTGCTGGTTAGTTAGAGGAAGTGTACTCCATAAAGTTGTAGATCTGACAAACTAGAGGTAAGGGCTTGAGTTGGTCTACATAGCCTAAAATAACCCTATCAAGTTAAACAAATGCCAAGAGGCCAAACACAACAGAAAATTTTAAAGCTTATGAAAAAACCAGATGATATGGATAACCCAAGCCCAAACACCCAAATCAAAAGATCAGAGGAGACACAGTACTTGGAGCAGTTAACCAAAGAACTAAAGATGAATAATGAGAGCATGGACCAGGATATAAAGGACATGAAGAAGACCCTAGAAGAGCATAAAGAAGAAATTGCAAGAGTAAATTAAAAAAAAAAAGATGATCTTATGGAAATAAAAGAAATTGTTGACTGAATTAAAAAGATTCTGGAAACTCATAGTACAAGACTAGAGGAAGGTGAACAGTGAATCAGTGACCTGGAGGATGACAGAATGGAAAATGAAAGAACAAAAGAAAGAACAGGAAAAAATAAAAAAAATCAAAATGGATCTCAGGGATATGATAGATTATATAAAACATCCAAACATAAAACTCATTGGTATTCCAGAAGGGGAAGAGAAGGGTGAAGGTCTAGGAAGAGTTTTCAAAGAAATTGTTGAGGAAAACTTCCCAAATCTTCTAAACACCATAAATAGAAAAATCATAAATGCCCAGTGAACTCCAAAGAGAATAAATCCAAATAAACCCACTACAAGACATATTCTGATCACACCATCAAATATGGAAGAGAAGGAGAAAGTTCTGAAAGCAGCAAGAGAAAAGAAATACACCACATACAAAGGAAACAGCATAAGAATAAATAGTGACCACTCAGCAGCCATCATGGAGGTAAGAAGGCAGTGGAATGACATATTCAAAATTCTGAGAGAGAAAAATTGCCAACCAAGAATTCTTTATCCAGCAAAGCTCTCCTTCAAATTTGAGGGAGAGCTTAAGTTTTTCACAAACAAATGCTGAGAGAGTTTCCTAACAAGAGACCTGCCCTACTTCAGATACTGAAGGGAGACCTACCAACTGAGAAGTAAAGAAAGGAGAGAGAGAGATGGAGAAAGATTCAGTACTAAAGAGAGTCAGTATGAATACATTAAAAGACATTAAGAGAGAGAGGGAAAAATATATCTGACAAATGTAAACCAAAGAATAAAATGGCTTATTCAAGACATGATTTCACAGTAATAACATTGAGTGTAAATGGATTAAACTCCCCAATCAAAAGATGAAAATTGACAGAATGGATCAAAGAAAATGAAACATTAATAGGTTGCATACAAAAGACTCATCTTAGACACAGAGACACAGAGAAACTAAAAGTTCAAGGATGGAAAAGAATATTTCATGCAAGCTACAGCCAAAAGAAAGCAGAAGTGGAAATAGTAACCTCAGATAAAATAGACTTTAAGTGCAAGGATGTTATGGGAGACAAAGAAGGCCACTACATACTAATAAAAGGGAAAATTCAACAAGAAGAAATAACAATCATAAATGTTTATGCAGCCAATCAAGGTGTCACAAAATACATGAGAAAAAACACTGGCAAAACTAAAGGAAGTAATTGATGATTCCACAATAGTTGTGAGAGACTTCAACACATCACTCTCCTCTATAGATAGATCAACCAGACAGAAGACCAATAAGGTAACTGAAAACCTAAACAATCTGACAAATGAATTGGATTTAATAAACATATATAGAACTTTACATCCCAAATCACCAGGATGCACATTCTTCTCTAGTGATCATGGAACTTTCTCCAGAAAAGATCATATGCTGGGACATAAAACAAGCCTCAATAAATTAAAAAAAAAAAAATGAAACTATTCAAAGCACATACTCTGACCACAATGGAATACAATTAGAAGTCAATAACCATCAGAGACTCAGAAAATTCATAAATAAGTAGAGGTTAAACAACACGCTCCTAAACAATGAGTGGGTTAAAGAAGAAATAGCAAGAGAAATTGCTAAATCTATAGAGATGAATGAAAATGAGAACACAACATACCAAAACCTGTGGGATGCAGCAAAATTGGTACTGAGAGGTAAATTTATAGTGCTAAATGCATACAGTAAAAAGGAAGAAAAAGCCAAAATAAAAAAATTAATGGATCAACTGAAGAAACTAGAAAATGAACAGCAAACCAATCCTAAAACAAGCAAAAGAAAGAAATAACAATGATTAAAGAAGATATGACACAGAGAACAAAAAACAATAGAGAGAATAAATAACACCAAAAGGTGGTTCTTTGAGAAGATCAGCAAGATTGATAAACCCCTAGCTAGACTGACAAAATCAAAAAGAGAAGAACCATACAAACAAAATAATGAATGAGAAAGGTGACATTACGGCAGATCCTGAAGAAATTTAAAAAAAATTATAAGAGAATACTATGAACAATTGTATGCCAACAAACTTGATAATGTAGAGAAAATGGACCATTTCCTGGAAATGTATGACCAACCTAGGCTGATCAGAGAAGAAATAGAAGACCTCAACAAACCAATCACAAGCAAAGAGATCCAATCAGTCATCAAAAGCTTCCCACAAATAAATGCCCAAGGTCAGATGGCTTCACAGGGGAATTCTACCAAACTTTCCAAAAAGAAATAACATTAATCTTACTTAAACTCTTTCAAAACATCAAAGAAAATGTAACACTACCTTACTCAGTTTATGAGGCTAACATCAGTCTAACACCAAAACCAGGCAAAGATGCTACAAAAAAGGAAAACTACAGTCCTATCTCCCTAATGAATATAGATGCAAAAATTCTCAACAAAATACTTGCAAATCAAATCCAAAGACACGTTAAAAAAATCATACACTATGACCAAGTGGGGTTCGTTCCAGGCATGCAAGAATGGTTCAACATAAGAAAATCAATTGATGTATTACAATACATTAACAAATCAAAAGAGAAAAATCAAATTATCATCTCAATAGATGCTGGAAAAGCATTCAACAAAATCCAACATCCCTTTTTGATAAAAGCAATTAAAAAGGTAGGAATTGAAGGAAACTTCCTCAATATGATAAAGAGCATATATGAAAAACTCACAGTCAGCATAGTAATCAATGGTGAGAGAATGAAAGCCTTCCTTTTAAGATCAGGAATGGGACAAGGATGCCTGCTGTCACCTCTGTTATTCAACATTGTGCTGGAAGTGCTAACCAGGGCAATCCAGCAAGACAAAGAAATAAAAGGCATCCAAATTGAAAGGAAGAAGTAAAACTGTCATTGTTTGCAGGTGATAAGATCTTATATCTGGAAAATTCTGGGAAATCAATGATACAGCTACTAGATCTAATAAACAAATTTTAAAAAGTAGCAGGATACAAGATTAATGCACATAAGTCAGTAATGTTTCTGTATGCTAGAAATGAACAAATTGAATGGACACTCAAGAAAAAGATACCATTTTCATTAGCAACTAAAAAATCAAGTATCTAGGAATAAACTTAACCAAACACGTAAAAGACCTATACAAAGAAAACTACATAACTCTAGTAAAAGAAATAGAAGGGGACCTTAAAAGATGGAAAATATTCCATGTTCATCGATAGGAAGGCTAAATGTCATTACGATGTCAATTCTACCGAAACTCATCTACAGATTCAATGTAATCCCAATCAAAATTCCAGCAACCTACTTTACAGACTTGGAAAAGCTAGTTATCAAACTTATTTGGAAAGGGAAGGTGCCTCAAATTGCTAAGAATGCTCTAAAAAAGAAAAATGAAGTGGGAGGATTTACACTTCTTGACTTTGTAGCTTATTATAAAGCCGCAGTTGTCAAAACAGCATGGTACTGGCACAAAGATAGACATATTGATCAATGGAATCAAATTGAAAATTCAGAGATAGACCACAGATCTATGGCTGACTGATCTTTGATAAGGCCCCCAAAGCCACTGAACTGGGACATAACAGTCTTTTCAACAAATGGGGCTGGGAGAGTTGGATATCCATATCCCAAAGAATGAAAGTGGACACCTACCTCACACACTACACAAAAATTAACTCCAAGTGGATCAAAGATCTCAATATAAAAGAGTACCGTAAAACTCCTAGAAGATAATGTAGGGAAACATCTTCAAGACCTTGTATTAGGTAGCCACTTCCTAGACTTTACACCCAAAACACAAGCAACAAAAGAAAAAATAGATAAATGGGAATTCCTCAAGCTTAGAAGTTTCTGTACCTCAAAGGAATTTGTTAAAAAGGTGAAGAGGCAGCCAACTCAATAGGAAAAAATTTTTGGAAATCATGTATCTGACAAAGACTGATATCTTTCATAGATAAAGAAATCCTACAATTCAATGACAATAGAACAGACAACCCAAAAATAAAATGAGCAAAATATATGAAAAGACAGTTCTCTGAAGAGGAAATACAAATGACCAAGAAACTCATGAAAAAATGTTCAGTTTCACTAGCTATTAGACAGATGCAAATTAAGACCACAATGAGATACCATCTAACACCAATTAGAATGGCTGCCATTAAACAAATAGGAAACTACAAATGCTGGAGAGGATGTGGAGAAATTGGAAGTCTTATTGATTGTTGGTGAGACTGTATAATGGTTCAGCCACTCTGGAAGTCAGTCTGGCATATCCTTAGAAAACTAGATATAGAGTTACCCTTTGATCCAGTGATTGCACTTCTCAGTATGTACCCAGAAGATCTGAAAGCAGGGACACGAACAGATATCTGCATGCCAATGTTCATAGCAGCATTATTCACAATTGCCAAGAGATGGAAGCAACCCAAATGTCCTTCAACAGGTGAGTGGATAAATAAAATATGGTATATACACATGATGGAATACTACACGGCAGTAAGAAGGAACGATGTCATTAAACATATGAAAATATGGATGAACCTTGAACACATAATGCTGAGTGAAATAAGCCAGGCACAAAAAGAAAAATATTATATGCTACCACTAATATTATATTGAAAAATGTAAAATAAATGGTTTATAATGTAGAGTGTAGAGGAACTAGTGATAGAAAGCAATTAATGGAGGAGGAATGATAACTGAATAAGAATGGACAAGCTATTTTGTTAAATTTAATGTTCTGGGAATGTCCAGAAATTACTACAGTTTGTTAATTTCTGATGGATATGGTAGGAACAAATTCACAGAAATGTTACTATATTAGGTTATTTTCTTTGGGTAGAGTAGGAGCATTTTGGAAATAAAGTAATTATTTTAGGTTAGTTGCCTTTTTCTCACTCCTTTGTTATGCTATGGTTTGTTTGAAATGTTTTTTTACTGTATTTTTTTTTATTTTTTGATATAGTTAATCTTAAACAAAAGAGTTAATTTAAAAAAAGTGAATAAAATACGCACAGCCCCCTTGAGGAGCTGGTGGAGAATGCAGGGGTGTTGTTCTTCCCCACCTCGATGGTTGCTGATGTGCTCACAGACATAGGGGACTGGTGGTTTGATGGGCTGAGCCCTCTACCACAGGGCTTGCCCTTGGGAAGACTGTTGCTGCAAAGGAGAGGCTAGGTCTCCCTATAATTGTGCCTAAGAGCCTCCTCTGAATGCCTCTTTGTTTCTCAGATGTGGCCCTCTCCCTTTAGCTAAGCCAACTTGGCAGGCGAAATCACTGCCCTCCTACTTATGTGGGATCTGACACCTAGGGGAGTGAATCCCCCTGGGAACATGGAATATGACATCTGGGGAGGAATCTTTACCTGGCATCATGGGATGGAGAACATCTTCTAGACCAAAAGAGAGATGTGAAAGGAAATGAAATAAGCTTCAGTGGCAGAGAGATTCCAAAAGGAGCCCAGAGGTCATTCTGGTGGGCACCCTTATGCACAATATAGACAACCCTTTTTAAGTTCTAATGAATTGTAATAGCTAGCAGTGAATACCTGAAGCTATCAAACTACAACCCAGAACCCATGAATCTTGAAGATGATTGTATAAAAATGTAGCTTATGAGAGGTGACAAGGTGATTGGGAGAGCCATATGGACCCCACTTCCCTTTGTCTAGTTTATGGATAGATGAGTAGAAAAATGGGGGAAGAGGAAAATAAAAAGCACCCAGTGTTCTTTTTTACTTTAATTGTTTTTTTTTTTTCACTCTAATTTTTATTCTATTATTTTTGTGTGTGTGGTAAAGAAAATATAAAAATTAATTTTGGTGTCGAATGCACAAGTATATAATGGTACTGTAAACAGTTGAATGCATGCTTTGTTTTGTATGACTGCATAGTATGTGTATATATCTCAATAAAATGAATAAAAAAATAAAATAAAATATATGGTCAAAAAAAGAATCATGCATAAAATACAGGATTCCCTTATACCACCCTTTTATTAGCAACTTGCATTGGTGAGGAGCATGTAGTATAATTGATGATAGCACATTTTAAAAATTATACTAATACCTATATTCCAGGTTTTGTTTAGGGCTCACCATTTGTGTAGAGTAGTTCCATGAATTAAAAAAAAATCTATTACATATATAAAATCAGACATTTCTCCCTTTTAATCACATTTAGATACATATTTCAGTGCTGTTAATTACATGCCACCATCACCAACATCCATACCAAAACCTTACTATTCTTCTGAAGAGGAAGTGTGTACATTGTAAGTCTTAATTTCCCATACCCTAATCCCCATCCTGCCCCATGGAAACTTATATTCTAGATTCTGACACTATGAATTTTGTTAAGCTAATTATTTTAAATCAGTGAAATCATACAACATTTACCCTTTCATGTCTAGCTTATTTTACTCAACATGATGTCTTCAAGATTCATTCATGTTGTCACATGTACTAGGACTTCATTCATTTTACAGGTGAATAATATTAAATCATTATAATATTGTTTTAAATAACACATTTTGTTTATCCATTCATTTGTTGATGGACACTTGGCTTACTTCCATCTTAAGACAATTGTGAATAATGCTGCTATGAAAATCAATGAGAAGATGTATGTTTGAGTCCCTGCTTTCTATTCTTTTAAGTATATACCTAGTAGTGGGATTGACGCACTATATGGTAGCTCTATACTCAGTGTTCTAAGGAACTTCCAAACTGTCTTTCACAGCAGCTGTACCCTTTCACATTGCCACCAGCAATACATGAGGATTCCTATTTCTCTGCAGCCTCTCCAACAATTATTTTCTGTTTTATTTATTTATTTATTTTTAATAGCAGCAATTCTTATAGGTTTTAAATAGTATCTCACTGTGGTTTTTATTTGCATTTCTCTGATATCTAATCTTGTTGAACATCTTTTCATCTGCTTTCTGGCCATTTGCAAATCTTCTTTGGAGAGATATCTATTCAAGTCTTTTGCCAGCTTTTTTTTTTTTTGTTGCTTTTTTTGTTGTTGTTTTGTTTTGTTTTGTTTTTTTTTACCAAAAAGAGAGGAAATCTTTCTCCCTTTTCCATTAACATTTTTATTCAAATTTGAAAGTTGTTCAGTCCCTTCATGAAACAAACTCAGTGTGGTTGCTTACAAATTCATGTAACACTGACCAGGGGAAAATGCAAGTAGAATCAGTGCAAATGAGTTGGACAAGAATAAAATCATTGGCAAACATAGAAACCATGGGCTCTGGTCAGGGGGCTTGAGGTAATAGAGGAAAAATGAAATGTTTCCTTTGCAAAAATGAAAGCTAAGACTTGATAACTGACACGTGTAATAATTTCTAACCTTGAGATTCCCCTTACCTTTAAGTACACTTATTTCCTTGTTTTTTTTTTAAATTCTGTTTTACTGAGATATATTCACATAACCTACAATCATGCACAATGTATAATCCATTGTTCATAGTACCTTTATATAGTTGCACATTCATCCCCAAAATCAATTTTTGAATATATTCATTACTCCAAAAAATAAAACAATAAGAATAAAAATACAAGTAAAGAAGAACACCAAAAAATCGCATCCCCATTTCCCCTAATATTCATTTAATTTTTGTTCCAATTTTTCTACTCATCTGCCCATATACTGGATAGAGGGAGTGTGAGCCACAAGGTTTTCACAATCACACAGTCACAGCATGTAAGCTATATGGTTATACAATCATCTTCAAGAATCAAGGCTACTGGGTTGCAGTTCAACAGCTTCAGGTATTTCCTTTTAGCTATTCCAATACACTAAAAACCAAAATCTATATAATGAATAAGAATAACATTCAGAATGACCTCTTGACTCCATTTGAAAGCTCTCTGCCACTGAAAGTTTGTTTTGATTCATTTCTCTTCCCCCTTTTTGTCAAGAAGACTTTCTTAATCCCATGATGTTCAGTCCAGGCTCAACACTGGGAGTCATGCCCCACATTGTCAAGGAGATATAAACCCCGGTGAGTCATGTTCCACTTGGGGGGGGGGGATTTTGTCCATTTCTTAATTGAGTAGTTTGTCTTATTGTTGAGTTGAGTGATTACTTTATATATTCTAGATATTAAATCTTTATCTGATACCTGGTTTCCAAATATTTTTTACCATTTTGTAAGTTTTCCATTTTATTTTCATGATAAAGTCCTCCGACAAGCAAACGTTTTTAATTTTGATGGGGTCCCATTTAATTCTTTTTTTGTTGCTTGTGATTTGGGTGGAAAGTTAAAAGAAACTATTGCCTAACAAAAGATTCTGAAGATGTACTCCCTACATTAGGAGTTTGGCAGTCCTGGTTCTTATATTTCCGTCTTTGAGCCATTTTGACTTGATTTTTATTCACTATGTGAGTTAGGAAAGCTCCTATTTTTGAAAATGGAGATCATTTTCCCAGCACCATTTGTTGAAGAGACTGTCATTTCCCAATGAGTGGTCTTTACCCCTTGTCACAAAACAATTGGTCATAAGTATGATGGTTAATTTCTGAGCTCTCAATTTAATTCCATTGGTGTATACATCTGTCCTTGTGCCAGTACCATGCTACTTTGATTACTGCAGATTTGCAATAAGTTTTAAGGTTAGGAAGGATGAGTCTTCCTACTTCATTCTTATTTTACATGATGGCTTTATCTATTCAGGGTCTTACACTTCCATATAAATTCAATAAATGACTTTTCCATTTCTGCAAAGAAAGTTTTGGAATTTGGATTGGGATTGCACTGAATCTATAAATGGCTTTGGGTAGGATTGATGTCTTAATGGTACGTAGCCTTCCATTCTATGAACATGGGATATCCTTCCATTTATTTAGTTCTTCTTTAATTTCTTTTAACAATATTTTATAGATTTCTGGGTACAAGCCCTTTACATTCTTGTTCAGTTTTATTTTCACATGCTTTATTATTTTAGTTGCTATTATAAATGTTTTCTTGATTTTGTCTTTTAATTGCTCATTATTGCATATAAAATCTATTGATTTGGGGGTGTTCATCTTGTACCCTGCCATTTTGCTGAATCTGTTTATTAGCTCTAGGGTATTTGTTGTGGATTTCCAGGATTTTCTGTATAAAAGATTATGTTATCTGCAAACAAGGACAGTTTTACTACTTCCTTTCCAATTTGGATTACTTTTATTGACCAATTTCCCTGGAAAGAACTTCCAGTACAATGTTGAATTACAGTGGTGACAGTGGGCATCCTTTTCTCATTTCTCTTCTTAGAGAGAAAGCATTCAGACTTTCCCCATTAAGTAGGATGTTGGCTGTGTGCTTTTCATATAAGGCCTTTATCATGTTGAGGAACTTTCATTCCATTCCTAATGCTCTAAGCGTTTTTATCAAGAAATTTTGCTGGTTTTGTCAAATGCCTTTTCTGCATGGAGATGACAACATTGATTTTTTTTTTCATTATGTTCATGTGGTAAACTATATTAATGGAATTTCTTATGTTGAACCTACTTTTCATACCAGGGATCCCATATTGATCATTGTGTATAAATCTTTTAATAAGCTATTTGATTTGGTTTGCTAGTATTTTTGAGAATTTTTGCTTTTGTATTCATAATAATCTGCAAATTCCTTTTCTTGTGGTATTTTACCTTTCTTTGGTAACAGAGTGATGTTGACCTCATACAAAGAATTAGTGGGTGCTTCCTCCTCTTCAAATTTTTGGAAGAGTTTGAGGATAATTGAAAATAAGTCTTCTTGGAATATTTGGTAAAATTCCCCTGTAAAGTCATCTGGTCATGGGCTTTTCTTTGTTGGGAGTTTTTTGATTACTGATTCAGTCTCTTTATTAGTAACTGGTTTGTTGAGAAATTCTGTTTCATTTAGTTCATTTAATTTACTGGTATACAGTTGTTAATAGTATCTTCTTGCAGTCCTTTTTTATTTCAGTAGGTCTGTAGTAAAGACCCCCTTACCATGTCTGATTTCCATTATGTTTCCATTATTTTCATTTGCCTCAAGATATTTCCTAATTTCACTTCTGATTTCTTCTTTTTCCCATTGCTCTTTTTAAAGAATATCTTGTTTAACTTCCACATATTTGTGAATTTTTCATTTCTCCCTCTGTTTCTGTTTTCTATTTTCATTCTGCTGTGTTTTTGGAAAGTATACATTGTATTGTTTAATTATTTTTTATGTTATTGGGACTTGTTTTGTGACCTAACATATGATCCATCATGGAGAATTGTTCATGTGTATTTGAAAAGAATGTACATTTTTGGGGGGAGGGATGAAGTGTTCTCTATATATCTGTTAGGTATATTTGGTTTAGAGTATTTTTCATGTCTTGCATTTCCTTATTGATTTTCTAACAAGATATTTTATCCATTATTGAAAGTGGTGTATTAAAATTTCCTACTATTAATGTAGAACCATCAATTTTCCCTTCATATCGGTCAGTGTTTAATTCATATATTTTGACACCATCAAGCACATTGACATATGCCTAATTGGAATTCCAGAAGGAGATGAGAGGGAAATGGGGAAGAAATAATACTTGACAGAATAAAGACTGAAAACTTCTCAAATGTGACGAAAAACTTTAATCTATACATTCAAGAATGTCAATGGGAGCCAAGTATGATTAACCCAAAGAGATCTGCACATAGGCACATCATTATTAAACTGATGAAAAAAAGAAAGAAAATCTTGAAAGCAGCAAGACAATAGGAATCCTCATGTACAAGGAAAACACAATAAGAATCTCAGCTGATATCTAATCAGAAATAGTAGACACCATGAAGTAGGGGAATGACATCTTGAAAGTACTGAAAGAAACAAACTATCAAGGACATATTCTATGTTTAGCAAAATCATCCTTTAAAAAAGAAGTGAAATAAAGTCATTCACTGTTAGATGAAGTCTAAGAAAATGTGTTGCTAGTAAATCTGCCTCACAAGAAATACTAAAGAATATTTCAGGTTGTAAGGAAATTACATCAAACAATAATTCAAATCCACTTGAAGAGATACAGAACATGGGTAAATTTTGTTATGTAGGTACATTAAAAATATTGCATATATGTATTTTTCTCTTTTCTTCTGTTAACCATTAAAATAAGTCAACAAAACAATAATTATAAAACTATGTTTTTGGACTGCAACACGTAAAGTTGTAGTACATATGACAAAATGGCAAGATAAGGAACTGACATTGGAGGACATTTTCTAATTTTTTTGAATTAAGTTACTATCGAACTGTTTTAAGTTAAGATGTATAGTGCAATGCTCAGAATAACAACTAAGTATTAGTTAATATTATATATTTATATATATTATTAATATGATAAAAAATCCAAAAAAAGGAATTAAAATTGTTTAAGTTAGATGTAGTTTAGATTAAAAAATGTATAAGAGGAGCAATATAGGAACTAAGATATATGAGATATATAGAAAACAAATAACAAACTGCAATACATTAATCTAACCTCCTTAATAATATTAAGTATAGATTAAAAATTCTAATCCAATGACAGAGATTAACAAACTAGATACCCAAACAAGGTCAAACAACATGCTCTTTATGAAATATACACTTTAGATTCAGAGAAAAAATAAGCTTAAAGCTAGAAGATGGGAAATTGTATACCATGCAATTAGTAATCATTAGACAGTGGCAGTAACTGTACCTCTAGGAGACAAAATAGACTTAAGACAATGTTACTAGAGGAAAAGTGGTATATTTAATAATGATAAAAAAGTGAATGCATCAAGATAATAAAGCAAATTTATAAATACATATGCACCTAACAATGGAGCCCCAAAACACATGAAGCAAAGAATGATAAAATTAAAGGTAGAAAGGAATAATTCAGGGAGACTTTAATATCTATTCTCATTAATAGATAGAACAACTAGAATTTACAAGGACATCAAATACAGAGTTTAGAAAGGGTGAGTTAAAGCTGCTTTTGTTCACAGACTCCTGATATTCCATATAGACAATTCTAAGGAATTAAAAAAAAAAATACTACTATTAAGCTTAACAAGTTAAAGGGGGAAAATGAATATGTTAAATCTATGTCTATTTCTCCATATCAAGAGCTAATAATCCAAAAACACAATTAAGTTAGCAGTTACTTTCATGATGACATCCAATAGAACAAAATACTTAAAAATAAATTTAACAAAAAATGTAAAACTTATACATGGAGTAATACTAAACCTTGCCAAGAGTAATTAAATCTTATATAAATGGGGATATGTCATGTACCTGGTTTAGGTTTAGGAGACTGAAAAATTTTGAGATGTAATTTGCCACAAATTGATTTCCAGATTCAGTGCAATCACTTTCAAAATCCCAGCAGGAATTTTTGAAGATATTGTCAAGCTAATTCTAAAATTCTTTGGAAATGTAATGGAACTAGAATACTCATAACAATTTTTAAGTGACAAAAAAAATGGGAGAACTTACCCAACCCTATATCAAAACTTACTACTAAATTACAGTAAATGAGACAGTGTGTCTTTCCCATAAATATTGATATAAATCAATGGAACTGACTTAAGAGTAGAGAAGTAAAGCCATCTATTTTTGGGCAATTATTTTGTGACAAAGATGCCAATGGGATTCAGTGAGGAATTTTTTGCTTTACCCCAAATTCAGAATTACTTGCCTTATTTCTAAATAGTATAGGTTTCAACATGACCTTGGAAAACTGGAGGCTTATATTATCTGGCTGCTATGTTTACATCTATTGATGTGAAGAAGAGTACAGGGATACAGAAAAGGAAGTATTTATTCATAAGAAGAAGAAAACATAGAAAAACTATTTTGATCAAATATTTCTACTTTCTGATTCTATAATCTGGCAGAATATTATGCAAATATTATTGCAACTGTTTATTACTGAACATTAAAATATTAAGTGAGAATTTTTCTTTGATTAGTTAAGATTCTCTTTAGAGCATCTTTTACATCTTTGTTCCTTAGGCTGTAGATCAATGGATTCAGCATAGGGATAACCAGGGTGTAAAACACAGAGGCCATTTTATCAATATCAAAGGTATGGCTGGATTTGGGTTGCAGGTAAATGAACAACAGTGTCCCATAGAACACAACTACCACAGTCAGATGGGAGCCACAGTTAGAAAAGGTTTTGTACCTCCCCTTGGCTGAGTTCATTCTGAAGATGGCCACAAGAATAAACATGTAGGATATGAGAACAATTAACAAGGAAGAGAGCAAATTACCACCTGAAAAGATTAAAATGATCAATTCTAATTCACATGTGTCAGAACAGAGTATGGAAATTAAAGGCAGACAATCACAATAAAAATAACTGATGATGTTAGAGCCACAAAAGGATAATGTAAATAACTTAATTGTGAGAATTAGGGACACAAAAGTGCTATAGAGATATGGAGTAATTACAAGTACCCAGCACACTTTCTCTGCCATGATTGCCACATAGAGAAGAGGTTTGCAGATGGCCACATAGCGATCATAAGCCATTGCTGATAGAATAAACAGTTCACTGATGATAAAAATCTCAAAAGTTGCCAGCTGAGTGGCACACCAATTATAGGAAATAGTATTTTTGCTCACCACAAAGTTTACCATCATTTTTGGGCCAATGACAGTGGAATATCCAAGATCAGTAATGGACAAATGTCTAAGGAAAAAGTACATGGGTGTGTGTAGCTTGGAATCCAAATGGGTCAAGAAAATCACACCCAGATTGCCTATCACTGTGACCAAGTATATTACAAGAAAGGTTGCAAAGAGTGGTGCCTTCAGTCCAGGGTGGGCTGTAATACCCATGAGAATAAATTCAGTCACTTGGGACACTGCTGTATGATTGCCTTTTTCCATAAGGTTCATTCTGGTAATCTGTGTAAGGCATAAAATCAGTACTTATATTATTTGACATGCTATCTCTGAGACAACATAGACCTTTATGTATAAGCTATAGGGGCCTTTTCTCCATCTCAAATCCTAAATAGAGATTCCTCCACCCAAAATGTCAAAATTACATGCACTAGCACTGAATTCATTAAAACTTGCTCAAGTATGCCTTAAAAGAGGCAAAATAATTTCATGTGGTTGTTTTTCAAGCACTCATGATGACTTAGTTCTTTTGACCCAAAATCTTTTTAAGTGTTTTCAGCTTTTAAAAATTTCAAGTAATTTGTAAAACAGACCTCCACTCATAAGCCACAAACCTCACCTTTCTGACAATTGCCATATCTATATAAAGTAGCAAGGCATGAAGAAACTTTCCAAGCTATTGGTGGAGTGATGAATCAGATGGTGATTAGGAAACAACTGACCATTAAATATTGGTTTTAATACTTCTCCCTATGAAATCAGTTTTTAAGCAATGGAAAATATGCTATGATAAGTTAATTTTAGAATTTTGTTAATAATGTCATAGTCTTCATTGTTACATCTGCCTGTTTTTCTGCAGATTGAATCACTTCTTCTGAATGATCCTTCAGTCATGCATACCTTTTCTGTGCACAAAGGACCTAATTATTCTGATTATTCTTGAACACTTAATGGAGATTTATGTAAAGAAGCTGAGCAGAATAAAGAATACAAATGAATAGACAGCACAAAAGGACATATGTGCAAAGCAGTTTTTTAAGCACTTTACAGTAACTCATGTGATACACAATAAAAATAGAAAATGGGTACTGTTTCTATCCTCACCTGACAAGGAAGGAAATTGAGATAAGAGAGTTAAATAACAAAGATCACTCAGCTAATATGTTGTGGAGTCAGAGTTAAATCCAAACATTTTGCCTTGAGAACAGGTTTTTTTCAAACATGACATAGTGCCTCTCCATTAAGGTACCTGAGATAGGAAATAAAGAGAGGGAAAAGAAGGACACCAGAGAAATAAGAGAAGACAAGATCAACATTGAAATACATGACTGAAGCATAAGCTAACTTGAAACAAAGGTGTTATAAATAACACAGTACAGAATATCAGGGACTGTATATTAAGTCTATCATGAATAATAATTCTATTGATGACAGAAAAACGTGTTGCAAAGGTGGAAGCATTTTTGCAAGCATAAGCTCTTCAAGATATTTGGGGATGGTCCAGTTTAAGTTATATATGTTCCACGAAAGTTTCAAAGACCAATGTTTCATGCTCACCTTAATGGAAGATCATGTTTGGCTCCCTTCAGGTTTAATCCTAACTGTTGCAGGAAAGATTTAAGTGCTTTTCTATCCCCTTAAGTCTCATTTTCTTGAAATTTACTTTGATTTGAGAATAAACACATTGCATACAATTACCTCAAGGGACAGTGCATTAGTTAGCTGCTAATTGTTCTCTGAAAATCCTGTTAGGAAAATGTCAAAAGTATTTTTTACCTGGGTCTATCTGAATTAATAAATTACATAATATCATCAAACCCTGGACATCAGAAGTATGCTTTTGTTTGTAGCTCAGTTATACATCATTATTAATATAGTGGGTATACAGCACCCAAACATACACACACCCAAATGCACTCACACACACACATACACAAACACAACACATATTCACACATAAAATACATGAGTAAATGAAAGAATGACTTCCTCAAAAGTGATTTAATATTTGATATGCAACATGATTTATAAGGATATTTTTCTGGATATAGATTTGTAGGTGTACATAAGATTATACAGATTATATTGCATCTGCTGAGAAACTGTGATCATTCTTTTCAATGTCCTTCTGTAAATAATATATCTTTTATCTCTGGATGTTTTTATGGATTTCTCTTTAGCATTGGTTTTCAGAAATTTGGTTGTGAGTGCCTTGGCATGATTTTTTTGTTTGTTTGTTTATCCTGTGTGGAGTTCTTTGAGCTTCTCTTATCTCTGGGATTTGTTATTTTGTTTTGTTTTATAAATTTGGAAAAATATCTGACCATGAATGTTTTTCTTCTGCCCAATACATTCTATAATTTCTTCCTGGGCCTACAGTTAACGGCAGGTTAGATAGCCTGTAATTAGTACACAGATCACCGAGAATAATTTCTTATAGTGTTTATTTCGGTATTTCATTTTCTCTCTGGCTTCATTTTGGATAATCACTAGTAATATGCTTAATTTAGTTATGTTAATTTTCAGGGTATAATTTCCTGTTTCTCTAATAATTTTTATATTTGTTTCTGATATTGTATTTTCATCTCTAAAGTTCCTTTTGTAGATTTTTTAAATTTTTTCTTATTTTTCTCATTTTATTCTTCCTTTCTGTTAAATCACTGAACACACTGAACATATCTCTACTAGTTATTTTAAAGTCCCTGTCTGCTAATTGTCTCAACAGTTAAATCTGTCAATTGACTGATGTATCTTCTGGCTACATGACATGTTCCTCTTGCTCATGAGCAGTAATTTGGATTGGATGCTGAATATTGTGTGTGTAAAAGATATTGCTTTTTTAAAAGAGACCTCATTGCTCTTTTTGAAGCCTGTCTTCAGCTAGGTGGATAGATCTATAGTAGCTTTTTCCTCTAAGAACTCTACTGGATGCTCATATGTTAAATAAGAACTATATTCTCTGGCCATTTGGAAGCTAATGTAGCCTGTCATCTCTGACCTCTGTAATTTGTTCAGTTTATAAATTCCTGGTTATCATTTCACAGCCTTGTGGAGTTCCACTGTATAGGAGACTTGTACATTAAAGTCTAAGCTACTGCACATGTCAGGAGGGCCCATTTTGGTTAGATTCAGCTTCAGTTATCAAGAAAACTTTGGACTTGGGGTGGTTTGGTTCTGGGCTGCTCCAAGGCCCTTCATTAATAAACATGAGGGTACTGTCTTTGGTGATTATAAGACTTTGAAGTTGAAAAACTGGATAAATGGGTAAAAATGAAGGTTAGCCACAAGGTTTTCACAATCACAAGGACAGAAGAAAAAGGCTATACAATCTTCACCAGAGATCAAGGCAGCTGGATTAGAGTTCAGGTTTCAGGTATTTCCTTCTGTCTACTCTAATATACCAGAAAGTAAAAGGGAATACCTGTATAATGATTCAATAATCAGTCCTTAAATACTAACTTTTCAGTTACCCTCTGTTTATAAGTTTCAACTGCCACAGCTTCTGTAGAATCCAATATTGTAGATGAGCCCCCCCCCCAAATCTCCATGCACTGCTCAGCTTGCCTAAACATGAGACACATTGAATGGGCTGAGGAGGAAAAAGAGGTGTATGCAAACCAGTGGGAGGGCAGGGGAAACTTCCTAAATCTGCCTGCCAGTAGTGATTTTTCAATTGGCTTTTATACAGGTTAGAGACAAAGAAAGATAATTATCTTGGGTAGCAAGTGATAAGAGTCTGGACAACTTCCTTAGTTCCTTATCTCAGTTATTTACTAATTCCTTTATGATTTACATCTTTTTGATAACTGGGGCATGGTGCCTGCTGGTCTGGGGCAAAAAATGAAAGTTGATTCATATCTGGGTGCAGACTTAATGTTTACATATTACATTTACACATTGCATATCTGTGAAACTAAAGCTCAAATTCACAGCTTGCTTTTACAGATTGCTCCTTTGTGAGACTAAAAGCTCAAATTCACAGGTTACTTACAGTTTTAAGGTTATACTTAAAAGGCTACCATTGCAGTATGTGCTTCTCATTTCAAGCCCATTGTCTTGAATATTGTGATTGATGAAAAATAAGGCTTACTCTAAAATGCTGAAGGTTACTCTGTGTATGAACAGGGAGAGTCCACAGCAGGGTAGATATAATATGATTTCAGTATAATATATGAATCTCTCTATCCTCTTAAATATAACATTTTAAACTTTCTAAAATAGTAATTTTGCCATGGATTTTTGTTGAAAAAACAAACACAAAGTTTGGCCAAATGCATAAGAAACCATGATCCAAACATATGTTCTCTGCTAAAGACTCACTTTAAATTCAAAGGTACAAATAAGCTAAAAGGGAAAGGATTGGGGGAAAATATCTTGCAATGTTGTATCCAAAAGAAAGCTAGAATAGCTATAATGATATTAGATAAAATATACTTTAAGTCAAAAACTGTTACAAGGAGACAAAGATAATAACAGGGAAATTCAACAGGAAACTAAAAATTATGAATATATATGCACCTCTGGGTAGAGCTCCAAAATATTTGAGACAAATACTGACAAATTGAAGAAATTGATAGTTCTACATTAATAGTAGGAGATTTTAATACATGACTTTCAATACTGGATAGAGCATCTAGTCAGAAAATCCATAAGGAAATACACAATCTGAAAGATACTTTAAACCAAATATATCTAACAGACATATACAGAGTATTCTACTTACCATGCTCAAATCAAAACAAAACAAAACAAAACATACAAACAAACAAAAAACAAAATACATATTATCTCAAGTACATGTGAATCATTCTCTAAGACAGACCATACATTAGGCCAAAAAACAAATTTCAATAAATTAAAAAAATCAGTAAACAATACAATGTACATTCTCCAGAGTAGAATGATGCTAGAAATAAAAAAAAAACAGAGGGAGAAATGGAAAATATACAAATACATGGAAATTAAACAACATAGTCTTAAAAACAGTCAATGGACAAACAGGAAATCAGAAGTGAAATTAGCAAATTTCTTAAGGAACATTTTTATTTATTATGTTGGAAATACAACATAAAAATGAAAATCAGATATTTTAAGGGTGGTCACTCTTAAAAAAACTTACAACATAGAAATAGAAGGAGACTTCCTCAACATGGTAAAGTCCATCTGTGTAAAGCACACAGCCAGCATTCTACTTA
This sequence comes from Choloepus didactylus, assembly GCF_015220235.1. Classification (NCBI taxonomy): domain Eukaryota; kingdom Metazoa; phylum Chordata; class Mammalia; order Pilosa; family Megalonychidae; genus Choloepus; species Choloepus didactylus. The sequence continues at coordinate 82,964,389 of NC_051322.1, forward strand.
ATGGGGAAAGTCTAAATGCTTTCTCTCTAAAATGAGAGACAAAATAAGCATGCCCACTGTCACAACTGTTATTCAACAGTGTACTGGAAGTTCTTTCCAGGGAAATTGGTCAATAAAAAGAAATTAAAAGGAAAAAAAGTAATAAAACTGTCCTTGTTTGCAGAAGACACAATCCTTTATACAGAAAATTCTGAAAATCCACAACAAATCTCCTAGAGCTGATAAACAATTTCTGCAAAATGGCAAGGTACAGGATCAATACCCCCAAATCAATAGATTTTATACAATAATGTACAATTGAAAGAAGAAATAAAGAAAAATGACATTCATAATAAAAACTAAAAGACTCAAACATCTAAGAATAAAACTAACCAAGAATTTAAAAGAATTGTACACAGAAATCTACCAAATATTGCTAAAAGAAATTAAAGAAAAAATAAATGAATGGGAGGTGGGGCAAGATGGCAGCATAGAGAGGAGTGGAAGCTAAGTAGTCCCCCTGGAAAAACTACAAAAAAACAGAAACAACTAGTAAATAATCCAGAATAACTGCGGGGGGACAAAGGAGACCATCCACTCATCATACACCAACCTGAATTGGGAGGAATGCCCGAGAACACAGCATAAAATCTGTAAGTAAAACCTGCAGATCCAAGTCATGAGATGCCCTCCCCCATAGCCCAAGCTGCAAAGCCTCATGGTGCCAGAGAGAAGCTCTCTCCCAGCAAGCGAATACAGCTCAGCTGAGCTCCAACTGGGGTTTTAAGCAGTGAGTGTAAACTGCTCACTACAGGTACACATCCCCAAAAAACAGACAGAGGCTTTGGGTGATGACTGACCTTGGAGAGCCAGAGGGTTGCCTTGGACTAGGTCTGAAGGGGACTATCTGCTTCTTTATCAGCTCAGTGGGGAAAGCCCCAGTCATTTTCAGTTTCAAGGGCTGTGACTCAGGGAAGGGTGGAGACAGCACAAGCAGAGAGAGACCATTGAAATGCTAATGACCTCCACCTGGGGGTCTGTCTTCTCTAGGAGGAAAGGGGTGGGGCCCTTCCCATTCAGAACCAGACCCCACAGCCTGGAGGAACACAGCCATACCTCCTCACACCAGTCAAGAATTACAGGCTAACAGGCATCACCTGCTGGGCAGAAAAGCACAGTGACCTGAGGCATCAAAGGGTGGAGCAATTTTCTAAGACACACCTGCAGGGAAACCAGATAATGAATATTTCTTCCTTCTGGGACCTGAGCCTGTTCTGGTCTGGGAAAACCTGATTTGGATAACCAAGGAAACCATGCCTAGACAACAGAAAATTACAAACTACACTAAGAAAAACAAAGTTATGGCCCAGTCAAAGGAACAAATGTACACTTCAACTGAGATACAGGAATTTAAACAACTAATGCTAAATCAATTCAAAAAGTTCAGAGAAGATATTGCAAAAGAGATAGAGGCTGTAAGGAAACACTGGGCATATATATGGCAGAAATCAAAAGTTCAAAAAAACAACTAGCAGAATCTATGGAAATGAAAGGCACAACACAGGAGATGAAAGACACAATGGAAACATACAACAGCAGATCTCAAGAGGCAGAAGAAAACACTCAGGAACTGGAGAACAAAACACCTGAAAGCCTACATGCAAAGGAGCAGATGGAGAAAAGAATGAAAAAATATGAGCAACATCTCTGGGAACTCAAGGATGAAACAAAGTACAATAAGGTACATATCATTGGTGTCCCAGAAGGAGAAGAGAAGGGGAAGGGGGCAGAAGCAATAATAGAGGAAATAATTAATGAAAATTTCCCATCTCTTATGAAAGACATAAAATTACAGATCCAAGAAGCGCAGCGTACTCCAAACAGAAGAGATATGAGTAGGCCTATGCCAAGACACTTAATAATCAGATTAAATTGTTAAAGACAAAGAGGGAATCCTGAAAGCAGCAAGAGAAAAGCAATCCATTACATACAAAGGAAGCTTAATAAGACTATGTGTGGATCTCTCAGCAGAAACCATAGAGGCAAGAAGGAAGTGGTGTGATATATTTAAGATACTGAAAGAGAAAAATCACCAACCAAGAATCCTATATCCAGCAAAGCTGTCCTTCAAATATGAGGGAGAGCTGAAAATATTTTCTGACAAACAGACAATGAGAGACTTTGTGAACAAGACACCTGCCCTACAGGAAATACTAAAGGGAGCACTACAGGGTGATAGAAGACAGGAGTGCATGGCTTGGAACACAATTTTGGGAGATGGTAGCACAACAATGTAAGTACACTGAACAAAGGTAACTATGAATACGGTTGATAGAGGAAGGTGGGGAGCATGTGAGACACCACAAGAAAGGAGGAAAGATAAAGACTGGGACTGTGTAACTTGGTGAAATCTAGAGTATTCAACAATTGTGATAAAATGTACAAATATGTTCTTTTACGAGGGAGAACAAGCAAATGTCAACTTTGCAAGGTGTTAAAAATGGGGAGGCATTGGGGGAGGGATGTAATCAGCATAAACTAGAGACTTTAACTAATAGAATCATTGCATTATGCTTCCTCTAATGTAACAAAGGTGATATACCAAGGTAAATGGAGATAAGAGGAGGGGATAGGGGAGGCATGTTAGACACTTGACATTGGTGGTATTGTCTGATTCTTTATTCTACTTTGATTTAAGGTTATTTTTCCTTTTGCTGCTTCCTAGCTGTCTTTTTTTTTCCTCTTTCTTTTGCCTCTCTACCTTCTTTGACTCTCCCTCCTGCCTTGTGGAAGAAATGTAGATGCCCTTATATAGATAATGGTGAAGGTGGTGAACACATAAATGTATGACCATGCAGAGAACCATCGACTATTTACTTGGGATGGAATGTACGGTGAGTGAACAAAACCATATTAAAAAAGAAAAAATGGGTTGATGACAAAACCTCGAGGGCAATATACTGAGTGAAATAAGCCCATCACCTAAGGACAATTATTGCAGGGTCTCACTGACAGCAACTAATTATAATATGTAAACTCATAGACATGAAATATAAGTTACCAAGATATAGGATGAAGCTTAAGAATGGGGAGTGGTTACTTAGTATGAGCAGAATGTTCAATTAGGATGAACTTAAATGTTTGGAAATGAATGGGGGTGTTGGTAGCAAGATGTGAGAATAACTAACAGCACCAAATGGTGTGTGAATGAGGTGGAAAGGGGAAGCTCAGAATCACATATGTCACCAGAAGGAAAGTTGGAGGTCAAAAGATGGGAATGTATAAAACTGAATCCTATGGTGGGCAATGTCCATGATCAACTGTACAAATAGTAGAAATCACTTCCATGAACCAGAACAAATGTATGACAATACAATTAGAAGTTAATAATAGAGGGGCATATAGGGAAGAACTATATACCTATTACAAACTATATACTACAGCTAGTAGTATTTCAACATTTTTTCATAAACAGTAACAAATGTACTGTATCAATACTACAAGTCAACATTTGAGGGGAGTTGGTTAGGGATAGGGGAGGATTAGAGTTTTCTTGTTTTCTTTTTTCATCTTTCACTTTATTTCTTGTCTGGAGTAATGAAAAGTTTCTAAAAATTGAACAAAAATTCAGTGTGATGGATGCACAACTGTATGAGGGTACCCAGGGGCAAATGATTGTACACTTTGGATCTTTGGATAATTGTATGTTATCTGAACAATCTCAATAAAAATGAAAAAAAAATAAAAAATAAAAAAAAATAAATAAATGAATGGAAGTATATTCCATGTTCATGGATTGGAAGACTATATATCATAAAGATGTCAATCCTACCCAAAGCCATTTATAGATTCAATGCAAACCCAATCCAAATTCCAAAACTTTCTTTGCAGAAATGGAAAAATCATTCACTGAATTTATATGGAAGGTTAAGACTCTGAATAGATAAAGCCATCATGTAAATAAGAATGAAGTTGGAAGACTCATCCTTCCTAACATTAAAACTTATTGCAAATCTGCAGTAATCAAAATAGCATGCTCCTGGCACAAGGACAGACATATACACCAATTGAATTAAATTGAGAGCTCAGAAATTAACCATCACATTTATAACCAATTTATTTGTGACAAGGGGGTAAAGACCACTTATTGTGAAATGATAGTACTTTCAACAAATGGTCCTGGGAAAACTGGATCTCCATTTTCAAGAAAAAAAGAAGCATTCCTAACTCATATCTTAAACAAAAATCAAGTCAAAATGGATCAAAGACTGTAATATAAGAACCAGAACTATGAAACTGCTAACGTAGGAAGTACATTTTCAGGGCCTTTTGTTAGGCAATTGTTTCTTTGACTTTCCACACAAATCACAAGCAACAAAAGAAAGATTAGATAAATGGGACCCCATCAAAATTAAAAAAAAAAAAAAAACAACTTTTACTTGTCAAAGGAATTTATAATGGAAATAAAATGGAAACCTACAAAACAGGACAAATATTTGGAAGCCACATGTCAGGTAAACATTTAATATCCAGAATATGTAATCATTGAATTCAAACAAAAGAAAAACATTCTAATTTAAAATGGCAAATGTTTGAATAGATATCTCTCCAATGAAGAAATGGCCAGAAAACACATGTAAGGATGCTCATTATCATTAGCCATCAGGGAAATGCAAATCAAAACCACAATCTGATACTATTTCAAACCCATTAGAATTGCTGCTATTAAAAAGAAAAATAGAAAATAAGTGTTGGAGAGAATGCAGAGAAGTAGGAATACTTATTCAATGTTGATGGCAATGTAAAATTTTGTAGTCATTGTAGAAAGTTTTGTGATTCCTCAGAATACTAAGTATAGAGCTACCATATGGCATCCCAATCCCACTACTAGGTACATACTCAAAGGAATTAAAAGCAGAGACTCAAAGAAATGTTTGCACACTGATTTTCTAGAAGCATTAATTATAGTTTCCTTAAGATCAATGTAAGCCAAGTGTCCATCAATTGATGAATGGATAAACAAAATGTGTTACATATATTTTTATATTTTATATTATTCTGATGTAAAAGGAATGCAGTCCTGTTACATGCAACACATAGATGAACCTTGAAGACATCATGTTGAATAAATAAACTAGGCATGAAAGGATAAATATTGTATGATTTCACTGATTATAAAATAATTAGTATAACAAAATTCATAGAGCCAGAATCTAAAATATAGGCTATCAGGTGACAGGATGGGTAGATGGAATGAGAAGTTAAGGCTTAAAATATACACAGTTCCTCTTTGGAAGGATGGTAATGTTTTGGTATGGATGGTGGTGATGGTGGCACAACATTGTGAATGTAATTAGAACACTGAAATTTATATCTGAATGTAATTAAAAGGGGAAATGTCTGATTTTGTATATGATAATAGAATTTTTTTTTAATCCATGGAATTACTCTACACAGAGTGCTAAGTTAAAACATTGACTATAGTATAATTTTTAAAATGTGGTATCATCAATTTTAACATATGTTCCATACCAATGCAAGATGTTAATAATAGGATGATATATGGGAATCTTGTATTTTATGTATGATTTTTTAAAATTCTATGTTATTAATATATATTCACATATCATACAATTATCCAAAGTGTAGAATCAATTGTTCACAGTACCATTATATATTTTATATAGTTGTGCATTTATCACCACAATTAATTTTTCAACATTTTCACTACTACAAGAAGTATATAAAAACAAAAATTAAAGTACGAAGAACACCCCAAACACTCCATAACCCCATCCCTCCTGTGCTGGTTTGTATATATTATGTCCCCCAGAAAAAGCCATATTCCTTAATGCAATCTTGTAGAGGCAGATGTATTAGTGTTGATTAGATTGGAACTATTGGTTCAGTGTTTCCATGGAGATATGACTCAATCAACTGTGAGCAAGACCTTTCATTGGATTCAGGGGGGTTCTAATTGGATCTTTTAACAAGAGCCACACAGGCCCAAATGCTTTGTGCAGATGAGAGACAATTTGAAGATGGACTTTGAAAGCAGACTTTTGCTCCAGAGAAGCTGAGAGGACAAATGCCCCAAGAGCAACTGAGAGCAACATTTTGAAGAGCAGCTGCAGCTAAGAGAGGACAAAACACCCCAAGAGCAACACTTTGGAGAATGACATTTTGAAATGCAACCTGGGAGCAAGAAGACACTGGCACTTGCCTTCCCAACTAACAGAGATTTTCTGGATGCTGATGGCCTTTCTCCAGTGAAGGTACCATTTGTTGATGCCTTACCTTGGACACTTCATGGCTTTAAGACTGTAACTGTGTAACCAAATAAACCCTCTTTATAAAAGCCAATCAATTTCTGCTATTTTGCATAATGGGCACCATTAGCAAACCAGAACACCTCCTTATTATTAATTTACTTTTTTTCCCCATTTTTCTATTCATCTCTCTATACAACAGATAAAGGGATTGTGAGCAACAAGATTTTCACAATCATATGGTTACACAGTGTGAGCTATATACTAATACAATCATCTTCAAGAATCAAGGCTACTGGGTTGCAGTTCAACAGTTTCAGATATTTTCTTATAGCTCTTCCAATACACTAAAAACTAAAAAAGAATATCTATAAAATGCATAAGAATAACCTCCAGAATGTCCACTAAACTCCATTTTAAATCTCTCAGACACTGAAACTTTATTTTGGTTCATTTCTCTTCCCCCTTTTGGTGAAGAAGCCTTTCTCAATCACTCAGTTCTGCATCCAGGCTTATCCCTGTGAGTCATGTCCCATGTTGCAAGGGATAATTATGCCACTGGGAGTCATGTCTCACAAAGGGGGATGACAGTGATTTTACCAGCAGAGTTGGCTTAGAGAGAGAGGCTACATCTGAACAACAAAAGAGGTTCTCTGGGCGTGACTCAGGCACAATTATAAGTAGGCTTTTTCTCCCTTTTAGAGTAGCAAGTTTCATAAGCACACACTACAGGATTGAGTGTTTGGCCTTCTAAATTTGTAATCCCCAATGCTTATCAGAATATCAGTAATTCCCCAGGTGGGGAAGTTTAATATTTTCACATTTTTCCCCAGTTCCTCAAGAGGGCTTTGCAAATACATTTTTATTCTCTGCCAAAATTGCTCTGGGAAGCATTGGGGCTTCACACTAACATGCATAAACCAACTTGATCTCATTCCCTGTTCAAATTTACATGTAATTATGGCACTTGCATAAACTGACAATACAAGTTAAATTAGATAGTGTTCCACAAGAAAATACAGATTTGGCACCAAATAAACATCTCTTCCTTTGGTCTCACACAGAAGTTGAAGTTTTAAAACACTGTTCCTGGTATAATCTTATAGTTAATCATTCACCATCACAACCTATATGAGAAAGTTTCCCTTTCTCCCACAAAGAAAGAGGAAGAAGAGAAAAAAGAAAAAGGAAAAAGAAAAAAGAAAAGGAAAAAATATAACAAACATAAATGAAAATTAAAATACAACACAATAAAAAGGTCAGACAACACCACCAATGCCAAGAATCACATACACCTCCCTCATATCCCCCTATTATAGACATTTAGTTTTGGTGTATTGCCTTTGTTAGTCTTCACTATATACTCCAGCTTGCATTGATTGTATTTTTCCCCAATACCATCCCATTGTCAACTCCTTGTAAAGTTGACATTCATTTGTTCTCCCTCATGTAAAAACTTTCTTGTATTTGTACATTTAATCACAATAATTGACCACTCTGGGTTTCACTAAGTTATACAGTCCCAGTCTTTGTCTTCTATCTTTCCTAAACTTTCTTTCAACTGCACTCACAGCAATCTTTGTTCAGTGTACTTACAATATTGTGCTACCATCACACAGTATTATGCTATCCATTTCTGGACCTATACGATCAATCCTCCTGAACATTCTATAATCCTTCAGCATCAAATGTCCCACCCCTATCTTCTTTATATCTCCTGATATCTTCATTTCTACACTTTTCTCCAAACCTCTTTCTCTGTCTATTCCTATCTGTCTGTAGCACTCCCTTTAGTATTGAATTGGTAAACAAAATGTGTCATACATACTATATATATATATATATATATATATATATATATATCACTGTATATTATCCTGCTGTAAAAGGAATGAAGTCCTGTTACATGTGACAACATAGATGACCCTTGTAGACATGAAAGGATAAATATTGTATGATTTTTACTGATTTCAAATAATTAGAATAGCAAAATTCATAGAGACAGAATCTAGAATATAGGTTACCAGATGGCAGGGTGGGGATAGAGAATGGAACATTAAGGCATAAAATGTATGTGGTTGCTCTTTGGAAGAATGGTGATATTTTGGTGTATATGGATGGTAGTGATGGTAGCACAATATTGTGAATGTAATTAAAAGCACTGAAATGTTTACCTGGATGTGATTAAAAGGGGAAACATCTGATTTTATATATGGTAATAGAATATTTTTTTAAATCCATGGGACTTCTCTACATTAACAGTGAGCCCCAAGTTAAAACATGGACTAGGTAATAGTACAATTTTAAAAATCTGCTCCTATCAGTTATACCATATGTTCAACACCAATGCAAGTTGTCAAAAACAGGGTGGCATATGGAAATCCTGTATTATATATATCATTGTTTTCTAAACCTAAAAGTTTTCTATAAAGAAAAGAAAATTGTCACGATCAGCTTGGAACTCTGGAAAACATACAGAGCTTTACTCCTACCTAATAAAAGCTCAATTAAGAAAATGTTGTATGACAATTTATGACAGTTTAACTCTAATTTGCATTGTTCTGCATCTCTTCCATGCCCAGCAGTGGTTTTTTAAGGGCAGTCTGTGTCCACAGCTTGGTACCTGTTTCTGGATGGAGCAGACCAGATCTTTATCAAAGAATTCTTTTTGTCTGTATGATCCTTTCTGGGTTTTAGCACTGTTTCAAAGCACATGCCTTTGTTTTGTGAAATTTGGCTCTTTCAGGGTGGAAAAGTGGCTGAGAAGAGGAAAGTATCAAAAGACAAATGCAGGCATTCCTCTTACCTGTGGCAAAGTATTACAGTTGGAGTTAGCAATTGACATACTGAATGCATGGAGAAAAAGCCAGTTTTTTTTGGAATAGCATCTTTGGAAAGCTACTGTGCACAGGGGAAAACTGAGAAGGCACACACATGTGCAGGACAGGAAACTTGTTAAAAACATACCTTGGAGGATCCTAAGTTTGCAACTTCTGCTGAGTTTTAGACTCAGCACAAGCAAGAAGTGAATAGAACAATGTTTGAGAGGATGTGGAGGAAATGGAATCCTTGCACATTTTTTATCATTGTAAAATGGTGCAGCCACTGTGGGAAACAATTTGGTCGCCACTTGAAAAGAAATATTGAAATATGATTTGATCCACAAATCCTTTACTAGGTACATATACAAAAAATTTTAATGCATGTATATAAAAATACTTATACAAAATTGTTCATGGAAGTACTATTCATAAGAGCCATACAGTGGGAAAAAATGAGAGAAAAAAATGAATGCAAGGTGTGGTTTTTATCAGTCATTACCTATTTAGTTCATATTATATATTTATTTGAGTGTGGGCATACATGTATATGCACATATTTTATCTGAAATCAGTATTTTTGAGCTCAGTGTTTCTGGTTATTGCTGTATTACAGTCTCAAAATTCTAAATTATATTAACCTGATTTTCATTTTGAATACCATGAATATTACTTTTATGGCTGTAAGTGACACTATTATTATACTCATTAAAAATCAAATTAAAACTATCTCTAAATTTCTGATTTTTATAAAAGAAGTATTATTTTTCCAAATAAATTATTTATTTTTTATTTCCATTTTATTAGGGCAGCTTTTCTGAAATTAAATGTCCTAATTGCTCTCTTTTGTTTCTTTCTAAAATATGTAATCATTCTATGTTTCTGATACTGTCCCTGTTTTTATTCATTATTGGGGATGATGTATATTTTCTCACCTGTCACATTTAATTTATGAGCAAAGGAAGGTAAAATTCCAATTTAGAGGTAAATTTTGTGCTTTTCTAGATTACAGGCACAATGTCTATATAGAGACTTTACCAAAAACAAAAGACTGTCAGAATTATGCTAAATATTACTCACATGTTTCTTACAGGAGCCATCATTTTACCAGTGTAGAAGTTTTTCTTAGCATATTGCCTTAAGTCAAAGCAGAAAGCCAGACTGTGTTTAAATTTTGCATGTTTCATTTTTTGGTAAGTTAACTGAATTCAGTTGAGAATGTATTCTTGTATTTAGTCCCTTTAATTATTTAATAATATGATAAAGAAAGAACTGAAAATAGGAAGATGCTTGGATTGTTTGCTAGAAAGGAAGAAGAATTAAACATGATGTAATTTTTTCCCAAAAATGTGTTCATAACTAAATATATATTAATGGAAAAAGTGTATGTTATCATAGTAGAATGTATAATAATCCAGTAGAATTTACCTTATCCTCATTTTATCATGTTCTATTAATGAATGACACCATTTTCACATAGTTCCTTTACTAAAGATATTTGGATGTTGAGCAATAAAAAAAAAATTATCCTAGAGTAAGTTTTGTCATGTTGACATGTTATTTTTTACTGTTGTAATATTTCCAATCCATTGAAAATTTGGAAATATAGATATGAAAATAGGTAAATCTTTTCCATTTTCTTCTAGTTCTTACAATATTTTATACATCATACCCTCCATCTACTATCATCCTTAAGACTTTTGTCTATCACAATCAAGCATCCTAAATTTCCTTTTTTATTATTCCTTTCTTCTGCAACCTGAATCTGAACCCCCTACCATTTGTTTGTTTTTGCCTATTCATTATCCATTCATTTCTTTCCTAACAGCTATCCTTCCATCTGGAACATGGCCATTTGCATCAGCATGTGGGACACAAGTTTTCTCATGGGGAAGGAAATCAAATTTACTGCTAAAAAGATCAAAGTTATTAAGTCTGTTTTCATATGTGTTTGAAGACAGCATAAAGATAATAAGGAATGATCCCTGTAAATAATTCACTGTGTCATCAGGAAACATAGATAACTCTTTGTCTCCAACTTTGTTTACACTGCTATTTTACAGGCAGAAACAAAATGAAAAGAAGATTGAGAAAAAGCATGCACAGAGTTTAAAGATGAAGTTTCCCATCAAAAGATGAAAGAGGTTTATGAAATCACATGATGAATCACATAATCAGAAGCCAGGAATAATGGGTGTGATGGTTAATTTCATGTGTCAATGTGTCCAGTTTACAGTGTCCAGTTGTTTGGTCAAGCAAGCACTGGTCTGATTGTTACCATGAGAGTATCAGTAAACAGGTTTGACTGGTTACATTTACAATCAACAAAGGAGATTGCCTTCAGCAATGAGAGGTGTCTCTACATCCAGTCAGTTGGAGGCCTTACTGGGAGAAAAGAGGATTTCAACAGTCAGAAAGAAAAATTGTCATTCACTAATTCAGCCAGGCTGCTTCCTCTGATGAACTCAATTATCACCTTTATTGGATTTTCCAACTTGCATCCTATCCTAGAGAATCCAGAATCACCAATCCAATGGCCATGCAAGCCAATTCATATAATAAATCTCTTAATATTTATACAATAATATATATCTCCCATCAGTCTCTCTGGAGAACCCTGACTATTACAATGGGGTAAAAGTGATATTTAATTATCTAACTTATGAGGATTAATTTCTGTATATAAGGGAAACAATCTATTTGTGTCTTAAAATTAGCTTTTATTTAGGAGTCAAAGATAATGAAATTATATCTATTAAATGTATTAGGAAGCATGCTTGCCTTTGTCATAGTTTATTAGGAAAAAAATTCTACAATGAATGTTAAATACAAAAGTTGCATGCATTCTTCAAGACTCTGCAGAAGACATTTTTTACCTCTGTATTCATTAAGCTATAGATCAAGGGGTTAAGCATGGGGATGACTAAAGTGTAAAACAAGAGGTCATTTTATCAGTATCAATGGAGTGACCAGATTTGGGCTGCAAATAATTAAACACTAGGGTCCAATAGAGCAAAACTACCACTGTCAGATGACAACCACAGGCAGAGAAGCCTGTTCTCACTTGTGTGCATTCTGAGGATTGCAGTTATAATGAACATGTAGGAGACAAAAACAATCAGAACTGAATAAATGAATATAATACCAGCACAGGCCCAAATCCATATCTGTTTGGAATGAGTGAGCAGTTAGCATGAAGAAAGGCATGTCATCATGGTAGAAATGATGATGTTGGAGTGGCAATAAGAGAGGTAGAAAGTGAGGATGGTATGAAACAGTGCAACCAGGTTGCTGTAGCTATAGGGTGCTGCTACAAGCTGAATGCAGATTCCTGGGGACATTGTGACCATATACAATGTGGGGTTACAAATGGCCACATATGGATCATAGTCCATGGAAGCTGGTAGCAAGAACTCTGGCACCATCAAAGTGAAGAAGTAGCCTAATTGAGTACCACAGGCTTTGAAAGAGATAACATTTTGTTTATATAAGAAAATTTGAGCATAATGATAGATGCATAACAGTAATTGACGGAAGCCAATTGGATAATGAGGAAGTACATTTGAGTGTTGGGTTCTGTGTCTGTCTTAATGAGTAGAATCAAACCCATGTTGCCCACTACACTGCAAAGATAGATGGTCAAGGAAACCACAAAGAGGAACATCTTCAACTCCTGATGATCTGTGAGGCCCACAAAGGGTGCAATTCATCTGTGTCATGTGTCTTTCCAGGATGTCTGAGTTAGGAAGAAGAAATGAGTATTAAGGCCAGCTTACCATTTCTATAAATCATGTTTTATACCTCAATATCTTATAATGGGTTTTTGGTTTTGTTTTTTGCTTTTTGTTTTTGCTAATTTAGGGATTGCTAGTAAGCTGGGAACTATGAATGAGAAAGAATAGAAACAGATATTTGTGAGAAAGAGTATTGTAGCCTCCAAGATCTATTATATATAAGCTGTGAAACAGTACACATTGCCTTAGTTTCTATTCAAAATGTGTATTAAATTATTTAAAGATACTACTTGACTTGTTAAAAATGTTGAAGGTATTTTTTTATTGAAGAAATGTTAACATTAATAACAGAGAGGAAAAAAAATCCATGCTGGCATGGCTCTGACAGATCTGTCATTCTTTCAGTGCAGACATGAAGTCCACATTGTCAGAGCACCAACAAAAATATAGTTCTGTATGTTTCCATTTTAACCATTCACCACAGAGAGGTCACTAGAGGTTGACAATACTCTTCATAATTAAGTTAGTATGCCAATACTGAAAATGGGAGTCTTTATGGAAAGAAGAATGAAAAATGCTCTACAGTTATTCAATTCATTTTCTTTCTGATTAATCCTTTTTGCAAATATAATATTATTATTCCCATTTTATAGATGAGGAAGAGGATCCTGAAACAGAAACACCTGAAACAAGGTCAGACAGCTTTTGTGAACTACAGGTGGGTTTCATACCATCAGTTTCTGACTAAGGATTCCACCCTCCTTAACATTATGTTTTCAATATAATGTATATTTTTCTGTTTTGGGGCACCTAAATTATTTACAAGTTTTCCTTAATATACTCCTTTGCAAATATTGTTATCTCTAACAAATGAACTTACATGACCCAAGGAAAATAATCCTTATGTAATTTTAAAAGATATTGAAAATTAGAGTAAAATTGTTATCTCTTTTGCAAGTGTTGCATCCATTTATATGCTTCTTTTAACTTCTTTATAATGTATGAAAGAAACAGAGGTTTAAATTTTATTTGTTGTATAATTTTTGTTTACCTACTGTATTTTTTATTTGGATATCTTTGTATGCAATTTCTTATTTCTTTAGACTGATTTTTATACTTGAATTATTAAATATCTGAATAACACTAGCTTTTTATAGATTAATATTCAAATGACAAATGTCTCTGTCTCTCCTTTAAAATTGGAAGCAAAGATTCCTTAAGAAAAAAAAACTCATACAAATAGAATTATACCTCTGGAAATTTCGCTTGTGTTAAATATCATATAAAAAAGCATATAAAGCAAGAGTGTATATTTCATCACATTTATTTTCCTTAGGGTTTACTAATAGCTCCTTTATACTTATAACTCACTCAATTTACTAAGAAATATCACTATTATGTCTGCTTTGTGTATTTCAATCAGCATGTTTATTGATCAACTACTATGAAGTAAAAAATAACTTTCAAAAATATTTTTTCACCATAATTATATCCTAAATGAATTGTTACATTCCCATCTGAAATCCTAACACAGATCAAGTTTCATAATTAATGATAGCAACATGGAAATTGAAGGAAATAAGAAACTAGATGCCCATTTTTCCCAAACCTCTACATTGCATCATTGCCCTAAGCATTCTCTAACTTTAAAACTATTATTATTAGTGTTTTTTAAATTATTGGTGGCATTGTTAATTAGTGTCTGGCTTAGCAGTTTTTTTGAAAAGAAGTTAGGAGTTACTGTGTGAAATTCTTATAAATATCTAAAAAATGTGTATCAAGTTCTGCCTCCCATTTATACAACAACATTGCTTGCATTTGGTAAAAGCTGTGAGCATATGCTTGTATCCTAGTCCCTCTGGATTAGGTGGTGAATAAGAAATATATTGTTAATTTAGTGTTTGAGGAAGGAAAGATGAAATTTTCTTAAATTTTGGTTATAAATTTTTTAAATCTACCCCTTGGTTTTCTATTAAATATATTCTAAACAAAATACTGGGCTAAAAAAAATATGAGGAAGGGGATACAATCCTAGATTTTATTTTTAATCAGGGTGTATGAACTGAATGCTATCACTGAAACAGAAAATGTAGCAAATACTTAGGAATCACAACCTGACTACATTGTGTGTGTGATAATTACAGTAGTATATATGTGTGGATTGTATGTTTCAGATATTAATTAATTCTTCTATGTGCTTACAGTGCTTAAAAAACACAGGCAAATGCATCTGGTACATATGGCCAAATGTCCCATCTCTATTTGAGCCTTGTTATAAATCACCATGAATTGTGCTCTGGTATTGCAAAACTAGATCTATAATTACAGAAACAGCAACTCAGGATCAGGGTAGTATCCCTGGACAAGCCATATTACTCAAAATGTAATAAAGAGATAATTCTTACCAATGAATCCAATGAAATAAATACATTTATATAGTCAAAAATTACATTTGATCCCCAAATTCATTTTTACTTTGGCTTAAAATCTAAAATCAGATTATACAATTAAGTAAGGAATAACAAGCAGAGGACATTCAACCAGCTATAAAATGCCAAAAGCACAGCTTTTTATCCAAGAATTCAGAAACATTATATTGTGAGTCATGCATAAATTCACCTGAAGGCCTCAATCAATATAAGTTCATAGGCTTCTAATTCAAAGTTGTCATAATCACTGTTAATGTCCCTATGCAACTCACAGCTAAGGCTACACTACTGCATCATTTTCCTCTCTCTCATATGTCATCCCAACCAAGGGTATAGTATACAGTATCATGAATAAAACTGTAATAAAGATCATGTCCAGTGAACAGTGCTTGGCTGCTCAGTATAACAAATTCAGTGTAGTAAATTAAGGGTATCCTCTTTTAACATCAGCTGGAAGCAATATAATATTTTAACTTTGATTCACTAGTGAATTTTTATTAAAGATAATATGTAATTCTTATTTTTAGTGGCTCTATGATTCTCCATACCTAATTACGATATTTTGTATTTCAGAGAACTAAAAAGATTCCAAAGGTCTTTGTGGCCTCCTTGCTCACTAAAGCATCTATAAAAGCTGCCCATTCTGCAACTAGAGCCATCTATCCAGAATTTTGTCATAAAATAAAGGAGTCACAAGACAAATACAAACTAAAGGCTTTGTCACTATTTTAGTTTAATTGATCAAAGAAAACTCTTTTTCTGGGATGCCTCATATTTTTCTCCCTATGCTGGGGAGTTCAGATGATAATCTTTTGGATTCCATATCAATAAATAGGGAGCAGGTTATTAGTCAGGGTTTTTTTTTTTACTAGTTTCTTCTGTTCTCACTGATACTTATCTGATAGATGAAAACATTCCAGTAAAAGAAAGGATGCAGAAAGAATTTTATTGATTTCACACTCCTCTTGCATGGTGGATAAAAGGACATTGCTGACCATTGTATTGGTCTCAGGAGAACTGTGTCAGCACAGCGATGACACTCAATGGCCATGGGAAACCAGCAGAATTTTCATATTTTACCTAGGCTCATGTATTAAGGTTCTCTAGGGAAACTGAACCAACAAGAGATATCTGTAAATATAAGATTTAATGTGTCTCATGCAATTTTGGGTAGGCATGAGTCCAAATTCCATAGGGCAGGGAGCAAACTGGCAACTATGATGAAAGTGTTCAATGAATTTCTCAGGAAATGCTTTGCTGGCTAGCTGAAGAAGAGAAGGTTCCTCTTCTCCCTTAAATGTATTCAACTGATTGTATTAAATCCAGCTGATTGAATTCTCTCATTGTGGAAGACTAATCCTTTATGATGTCATCAGTCACCGCTGCAGACAATTGACTGATGATTTAATAAACCAGCCTTCTGATTTATTAACCATCCACAAATGTCCTTGCAGTAACAGTTAGGCCAGTGCTTGCTTGACCAGACACCTGGAAACCATCACTGGCCAAGTTGACACATGAACCTAACCATCACAGCTCACTCAACTGGTTTGTCATAGATCAAGACTCTAGAATGAGTGTTCTTTGTTTCATAATTTTAAAGTGCCTTGTTTTTTCACTGCAAACTTATCCCGTAAAATTCTCTGCCTGGATCACTATACTAGTATTCTGCAATTTCTAAAACATGTCAATCATAGTGTAATCTCAAGGTCTGTGTTCAGACAATTGTCACTGCCCCCATCCTCTAAATAGTCATAAGGCTTCCTCATTATCTGATAGTACTTCATGCACTTGCTTCTTTATTATCCATCTTCCCACTAAAATAGAAGCTCTACAAGGGAAACAACTGCTTTTTTCAGCATTAAATTCTTGCAACCTAGGATATGTTCTTGTTAAATTTAGTACACAATAAATATTTTTGAAACAATATAATATGTAAATTTACATGTAGCCTATGGCCATTTTGTCAAATAATATATTCTCTTGTTTTTTTTTTTTTTTTTTTTTTTTGGTTTTGTCTGATTCAGGAAAAAATTAAACCTAAAATCAATAGTCAGTGTTTATTTGCAAGCTTGATATCTTATGTAGCTATTGAAACAATCATTTCTTGAAATTTTAGGACTCTCCTTAAGTAGAAGCTTGATGATTTTATTTAATTTTATCATCAGAAATCAGACCACATTATTAATTATTATTTCAGTAATAACAATAATCACATTATATTGCTAACTGAGTCCAATGCTCTCTCCACTCCTCTAGTAGAGAATTTGTGTTTCTTCAACACTGTGTTTGTCACATTCACTTGCATAGGTGGAGTTTGCTATTTTTTTTTTTTTTTGAGTTTTGTTAATCGTCATTTGAAAATGGTGGAGGGTATGAAACAAGTATGCGTTGAATCTCATCTCTACTAGGATATGGTTGTTAATCTGCATTCCTTCCTAAGTTGTAAAAGTATACTGCTGTGTGAGAGCTTTGGGGTTGAGCCCATCTAAACAAAAAAGAATACATGTAGATGTCTTCATATTTAGGGAAAAAAATATAACCCAGAAGATACTGAATTCCTGAAATCCTAAGTCTTTCAGTAACATCAATGTCATTTCAATAAATTAAGAAATAATATTTTAGACACAAAATAACTCTTACAATCTAATTTTTTACTAGGAAAACCCTTAAAAATAAAATATTCTTTATTAAAATTGTACAAATAGTGATAATTTATCCAAGAAATATGAGCTACTTACATCTCACATTCTGCCAGGTGACAAAGTTTCCATTTACATCGTAGGATATATGATTGACAATGCAGGGCAAGACCTGCCTATTACACCTTAGGTTCTCATAAGTGACACCATAGTCAATAAAATTGTCCTCATTAGGAAGTACAAGTGGATTTTCTAAGGATCAAGGAAGAGTTAATGATGGGCCAGGGGCAATACTGGGGAGAAAATTTTTTGGCAAAGCAGGCTTTCTGTATGCCAATTAGAGAGTCATCAGAGAAATATTAAACTTGGTCAGGTTGTAGAATATATTCTCACAAATTTTCCAGATGGTGCTTGAGTTCTGATTTGTGACACAACTGTTCCTTACAATAGAATTCCAAATAATAAACCTAGAAGGATTAATGAAGGAAACAGGAAAATTAACAATACCGCATAGCAAAATAGTTGCAGGACACATTCCCTGACTAATGCTAAAATTAGTGGCAAGTTTTCATTTGAGATTACTATTATGGATTTTGAAGGCCACTTTTTTATATATCACATAATGATATATATTTTCTGCATACTATAGCATTTTATTTTGCTTATAATTAAAGGCAACCCAGTTTTGTATAAATAGCATAGAGGAATAATGAAGCCAATTTTTATCCTCTCTTGAGATCCAAGTATACTCATGTTTATGCAACTATACATCAGAGACATTTCATTGTGAACTTTAAATTGGCTTTTTGGGGAATATTTGCATCATGGAAATTTGTTGCAAATGCTACAGATCAGAGCTTTATAGCTAAGTTTTTGGAGAGCTGGTTGTGAAACATTTAACAGCACATAACTGACTTCCCATTCAATTTAATATTTTGATATATTATTATATAAAATATTTTAATATATTTTCTGTTGTAATGACAAGTCTCATTACATCTTTCTGGAGGCTAATATAATGATAAATTTATGTAAAATATCTCTGCCATTAGATACAATATTAATACTCTGAACTTATAATAAAGTTATAAAAATAAAATATTTTAACTATTTTTAAAATTAGCTAACCTGGCAGCTACCTAAATATATTTGAAATATATTCTATGATCCATAGATCAAAGAAAAAACAGAAAAGCTGAAGTTGTGCATACCAAAATGTTAGTAGTACTGATATTTGGTTGGCATTATGATTGATTCATCTGAAGATAAGGGAATCAGAATGCACATTATATCACACAGAATGTCCAGTTTAATAATTTATGAAACATTTGAAGAAGGAGAATATAGCAGCCCATATGTAAGGGGAAATAAATAATTTAACAGAAATTGTGTCTTACAGACCAAGATGTCAGAGTTAGTAGACAAAGATTTCAAAGCAGTCCTTTCAAAAATTTTCAAAGTATTTAAAGGGAATTATGTTTAAAAAATCAAAAGAAAGTATAATTACAATGATTCCACAAATAAAAATAAAGAAAAAATATTGAAAAATTGAAATGCTGGCAGTGAGAAATACAACAACTGAAAATATTAAGAGGTCCCTAGATGGGTTCAACAGCAGATTTGTGCTTGTGGAAGAAAGAACTAATAGACTTGAAAATAGATGATATAAATTATCTAAGCTAAAGACAGAAGGGAAATTGAAGAAAAATGAACAGAGGCTTGAGACCTGTGGGATACTATCAAGAATACTGATGTAAACCTAACGGGAGTTTGGGAAGAAAATGAGAGTGGAAAAGGGGGCAGAAATAATACTGGATGGAATAATGCTTGAAAACTCCCCAAACTTGGTGAAAAACTTTAATCTCTATATTCAAGAACTTCAACAGAAGCCAAGTATTATTAACACAAAGAGATTCATACATAGGCACATCATAATTAAACTGGTGAGATAAAGAAAATCTTGAAAGCAGCAAGAGAATTGATTTCCAAACGTCCATCAACTAATAAATAGATAAGCAAATATAGAATATCCATACAAACAAATACTTTTCAGCAATAAAGAGGAATGGACTTCTAATGTATACTACAATATGGAAGAAATGCACACCCAAAATATCATTATGCTGAGTGAAAGACACCAGACACAAAAGAATACATATTTTATGTTTTTGTTTATCTGAAAATTCCAAAGAGCAAACCCATGAGACAGAATGAAAATCAGTATTCACCTGGAACCATATGTGGGAGTGAGAATTTGGCATGAGGAAATTTGTGTGGGGAAAGAAATATTTTATAACTGGATCATATTTATATTTACATGGCTATAAATTATTTCAAACCATTGATTTTGTAAACTCACAAATTTAGAACTAGATCATGATGACTGTGCAACTCTGCAAATTTACTCAAATAAATTTATTTATAATCCACTTACCTACACTAGGTGAAATTATATGGTATATAAAATAAACCTTAATAAAACTGTTAAAACTATCATAAAGAAACAATATTGGGAATTTTTTTGATGCTACAACTAAGTCACAATTTATCCAGCTGGCATAAAATCTGTAGCCTACTTTTTACCATACACATTCTACAAATATTGAAATTTAGCTGAACTTTGTGTAATGAAAATATGAGCCAAAAAAGACTTTAAATTTATGCTATTTTACAAAGTGGTTAAGAGTGTAGGCTTTTGAGTCAAACTTGAGGTTTGCATTCCATCTCTGTCATTTATCTGTTGTAAGACTGTGGCAATTTATTTAAACTTCCCAAAGATTCAATTACCTTACCTGCAAAAATGCTTTAAAATTAAAGTGTTACTTTATATATGGTTAAAAGAGCAAATAGATTGTTGTGATCTTTGAACCATATAATGCCTATGCTATACTACTTCGCACATTGTTAGAAATATAGAATACTTTGTGAAAATTATGACTTCCAGAAATTTTAATATTTTCAATTTTTACTAGTGATTTTAATTAAGCCTTTTGACATAAATCAATTTACAAATCAGAAATGGATTTTTTGTCTCAAAAATGTGGTCATAATAGATGGTAAAAATAGTTGCTTCTTAGCTTCTCATATTTTCCTGTTTTAGGAATTGTGATGATATTTGACCTTAGTCTAAGAATTGTTTCAAAGTTACACTTCCACTTATCATAATCTTTTTCTTCTCCTTTCCTTAAGGGAATTATGATAGGCCTCTATAGTAATGGGCAGATTCTGATGAATATAGCAGAATCTACTGGACATTAGAAGCTACCAGCTTTCAGGAGATGTTTCAGTTTGACATGTTGTTTCTTGATTCTTTCCTTTCCTCCCTGGTTAATGTGCCCAAGTCACACACCAGATATACTATGCTGAATTCTTGTGTTGTATTGCTTGTCACTGTAACATATTGCTCTTTCCAGAAGTCTTTCTGATTATGTGTGACACTTAAGTGATATTTAGGCTATGAAGGCATGGAAAATATGGCATAGCATGTACTGTACCTATCTTTTTCTCGCTTCCCATCTCTATTCCACAGCTCATCCTCTTGTGATTTTCTCTCACCCCATTTGGAATGGGACTCCATTTTCATCGGTGATGCCACCTTGGACCATAACCCCTCATATCATACTCTTTGGCATGAACCAGTATCTTTTTTAATTGCAAGAATGAAGAAAGACTTCTTCCTTCTACTAACCTCTCATTTCCTCCCTCTATGTTTTTTACAAGACTCCCCTTTTGCATTTACATGGACAAAGGGTGTCTATACATTTAAAGATATAGTGATTTGGTAGTCTTTCATCTTAATTCCTCTAGGAATTTTCTTTTCCACATTTTTTAATGTAATATCATCTTAAAAGTGAGTAACAAATGTAGGAAGTAGAAAAAACCCAATTCCCCTGATTCAAAGCAGAGAGAAGGTATAAACCAGACAGGATTGGGGAATATTTGCTGTTCCAGTTTGCTAATGCTGCTGGAATGCAAAATATCAGAAATGGATTGGCTTTTTTAAAGGGGGCTTATTTGGTTACACAGTTACAGTCTTAAGGCCATAAAGTGACCAAGGTAAGGTATCAACAATCAGGTATCTTCACTGGAGAAAGGACATTCATGTCCAGAAAATCTCTGTTAGCTGGAAAGGCATGTGGCTGGTGTCTGCTTGCTCCCAGGTTGCATTTCAAAATGGCATTCTTCAAAGTGTCAGCAAAAGTCTGCTTTCAATGGCTGTCTTCAAAATATCTCTCAGCTGCAGCTGCTCAGTATCTGGGACTGTGTGGTTCTTTTTAAAGTATTCCAGTGATCCAATGAAGACCCACCTTAAATGGGTGGGGCAACACCTCCATGGAAATAATCCAATGAAAGTTCTTGCCCACAGGTGATTGAGTCACATCTCCATGGAAACACTGAACCAATAGGTTCCAACCTAATTAACACTAATACATCTGCCCCCACAAGATTACATGAAAGAACATGGCATTTTGGAAGGACATAATACATCTAAACCAGCACATCTGCTCTTGTTTTTTGATATAAACTTTTGAAGATTAAGAAACTCAGAGATCTCCTTCCCTATATATTTGCAATCTTGTCACTGTTAGTTTGTACAACAGAAAATTTAAAAGCATATAGACTTGATACAACTTTGTTATTAAACTCTGAGTATTTTAACATTTTATCTCTACTTCAGGGTTCAAATGAAGTCAAGTGTTTTCTGGGATATTTTTCACAGTATCAGGCATATGGCTGGTCTAAAGTCTCAAATATTTGTCAGTAAATTAATTTCAATAAATGATAACCATCATTCTCCTTCATTGGAAATGCCCAACTTGTTTAACGTGTACACATACAAATTACTACCTTAATTTATTGCCACATTTAGTTGAACCAACAATGTTTACATTGAAAAATAATTATTTTATTTAACTTACTTGACTTGAAAATTCAACTAAAAAGCTGTCATCAGTGTATAATAGGTCTGGCTGAATCTAACATATTTCATTTGTCTTATTTGGTGACACACAAATTAATAGTCTTCTAAGCACTGCTTTTTAAATCCAATGATTACCATTGAGGACCGTCTTAATTGCTGACAAATTAATTTGTTTGATGGGACAAATCTTCTTTAACATGTGGTCACACTTATCCATGTTTCAATAGAAGACCTAACTAGGAAATAATTCACCAGGAGCCAAAGTAGACTCCATATACTAAAAAAGTATGAAAAACTTATTGGTTACATATTTTATAATATTCTGTGGAATTAAAATTTTATGCATACCAAATGTATATTAGGATGAAAATTTAATAAAACAAATTAGAAATGATGAAAGTGAAGCTGAAATAAGATGATATATATTAACTCAAAATCTCAACTAACACCAAGATACCTTTCTCCTACTTTTTCATTTTCTAAGGGGAAGAACAGATTGACATAAAAATTGCACTAAACATGTCCATATTAAGGCAGACTCAAAGATAATCACAATTTTCCATGTCTCTGAGTCAAATTTTGTGTTGAATAATTACATTTCTTTTCTGTTATAAATATTATGAGTAAAGTTTTGGTGTCTATACTTGAAGAAGCTATGAGCACTGGAACCCACTTATAATTAATGTGAATATTTCCATAGAATGCTAATTTGATTGGTCTTTTCTTTCTTCATGTCCAGTCATTGATATTTGTCAAGATTTATTACTTAAATTCAATATCATAATTACCTTTGGAGCTTATTAAATATATGATTCATTAACATTTATCTAGTGATTCTAATTTTATATCTGAGATATAGCTTGGTCACCTGTTTCTAATCAAAATTGTAAAATAGATTTTGATGTACATTCACTGATCAATAAATATCCAAATACAGAAAAAAAGTTAATAATATTTTTTAAAAGTTAAAAATAAGTTAATAAATACAGAAAAAATTTCTTTTCATCACCTGAAGAACATTCCTGAATACAGTCCACTAAATGTCTAAGAACACAATAATCCAACATATTTATTATGCATACAAATTAAGACTGATACTAACAGGGAGAAATGAACATCATTTCAATTTCTAGATTTATTAATCATGCAATATCCAACATGAAAGCATGTAAAATGATGGTACCCTGTGTCTTTCATACAAATGCACAAATTCTATTAATTGGAATGAAATAGTTTCTATCTTATGTTTCTTAGAAATCAGAATATAAATTTTGTAGGTTAAATTTTTCCACTCAAAAGTATTGAGAAGTTTAGGGAGTTTTGTTTTAAATATATGTATTGGTCCAATTTGTCTAACTTACCTGAAGAAAAGGATTTTAGCAATTTGCTATTGCAGTTATTTGAAATGTAGTAATTTACTATACCTAACCATACATAGACACAAGGTAAGAAGGAAGCCAAAGAATAAGATTGGTTTACTTTGCTCATCCACATTTTGTTGCTCTATTCAAATGTATTTGATTTTTTTTAACTTATGTCTCCCTTGACTCCTAGAAATATTTATTCCAAAACTGGCTACCTGCTTACTCCTGGGCAAAGAAAGTGACTACCCTGTTTGTTTATTAACCTCACTACTCCAAGAATTTCAGCTTATTTTTCATTTGATTTTTTTAAAAGCATAGCTCCCTTTAATTCCCAGGCTCACTTGCAACTCTGTAAGTTGGCTCCTTAACTTTGACATTTGGTGACATAATGGCAACCTACTTCAACCATCTCTTCATTTACTTGTAGAGTTCTAAAATGACATTGATTTAAAGGAAGAACATGGATTTTTCAAGAGTCTCTTTTAGGCAACCTTCACATCCTTATTCTGCAGGATATAGATTAGTGGATTCAGAATGGGTATCACCAGAGTATAAAACACTGAAGCCATTTTATCAGTATCTAATGAATGGTCAGTTTGTGGTTGCACATACATGAATAGCAGTGTCCCATAGAAAACTGTGACTGCCATCATATGTGAAGCACAGGTAGAAAAGGCTTTTTTCCTTCCATCTGATGAATCTATCCTTAGAATGGACAAGACAATGTTGAGATAGGATACTAAAACTATAGTAATGGAGAAAAACAAATTTGTAGCTGCAGAAATAAAGGCCACTGTTTCTGGGAAGTAAGTATCAGAGCAGGATAAGGCTAAAAGAGGAACATTATCACAGTAAAAATGATTCATTATATTGGAAGAACAATAAGACACAGAGAATACACAAGATGAAACCACAATAGCTGTAGAAAAGCTATAGATGTACATGAGAGATACTAGCAGAAGGCAGATCTGTCAAGATACCACCACCATGTAGAGCAGGGGATTACAAATGGCCACATAGTGGTCATAGGCCATCACAGCTAGCATGAAAATCTCAGCTACGATGAAAAACAGGTAACCACCCAGTTGGGTGGCACATTCATAGTAGGAGGTGGTTTTCTTCTTTACCAAGAAATTAATCAGCATCTTAGGGGCAATTATGGTAGAATTACCAACATTGATGACAGCCAAATGTCAGAGGAAAAAATACATGGGGGTTTGAAGTTGAGAGTCAACACTGATGACGGTGATGATGCCCAGGTTCCCTGTCACTTTCAGCCCATAGATCACCAGGAAGACCAGGAAGAGGGGAACCTGGAGCTCTGGACACTCTGAGACACCAATGAGGATAAACTCAGTCACCCAGGGGAAGTTTGCAGGAGCCATGTAAGAGTTTGCAAAATCATCTGTTTGGACAAGAAAAGAAGTGGTTACTAACTTCATGGAATTATTTTCTAGGACTGCATTTAGATGACAGGGAAAACTGCTTGGGTGAATTATCTTTATTATGCAATAAACTAACTCATTTATTAAACTCAAACCTCTAATTTGATAAACATTGTCATCATTTGGGAGAGAGAAAAGCAAATTTTGGATATGATCCAGCATAATGCATCATTTGGGGAATGTTTATTTCCTTACAATCTTATAAAAGTATGACTATGCTATTACTTTGCAGACATTAAAGCAACATTCAGTATTATGTCTCTTGCACTGAGCAGAAAAGACTTCAGGAATCAAATGTGGCTCCTTATAATTTCTTGCTGTATCTCAATAATAGATATTATAACTGCAACCATGTTTCATTTACTTTATTCTACCTTGCTACAATTTAACTTATCAGTTCTATCATACATATGTTCACTTTTTTCTTATTTTCCATTTTATTTATACAGTCAAGAATACATGGAGATATATCCTCATATCTATTGTTCTGGTTACTTATTTTTCAGCTTTTTAAAGCTGACATCTCTGAAATGTTATCATTTTGGTAACTTTTTCACACCATGATTTACTCTATACAACTTTCTTTTCCTTCTTGTCATGATATTTTCTCTTATTGGATTCTTTATATTATTTCCATTGTGTTTTATTTTTAAACACTTATTATAGAATTTCATATTGTTATTTTTTAAATTTATAAAACATATCTGGCCTTAATTTTTAGTATTTCAAATGTTTAAAAGTAAGATTTTGATATTTTAACCTAGTAAACATCCTTACTTTACAGTGTTTCAATGATAGTTTCATTATATATATATATATACGATAAAAAATCAGTATGCGATTGTAATATGCCCAAATACTTTCCTGTAGTTGTTTATTTTAATGTTGGTAACCTGAATCTAACTAAATCAATTGGAGTCCCTTCCCAGCACAGGTGATAGATCCAGTGGTTCCAAAGAAGTACTGCCATTGTCTCTTATTTATAAATTTGGAGCTAAGTTCCAAAGAGTCAGGACTATATCACCACAAATGTCTAGAAGTGCAAAAGTCCAGAGTATTTTCCATTTTCTCTTCTTCTAGAAAGAACAGAATAGAAAGAAAAATAGAAAATGATTCCACAATAGGAGAAACAATGAAATGACAACATAAAAAGAATCAGAGAAGTTAGACCAAAATAACTCCTAAATCTGTTGAGTATCTAATATGAATTTATTTCTGACAACAAACATCATTCTTTCTCTTGACTTCTTTGAATAATATTCTTTATTTATTTACCAAACATTTTTTGATTTCCCACTCTATGCCAGGCAATGCACAAGCTTCAGTTAAATCAATTTTCCTTCACCTCATAGATCTTCCATTCCACAGATGGGTGACAAACAAAAATCTGGTAATATATATATATATATATATATATATATATATATATATATAAACAAGATAATTGCATATTGTGACAAGTTCAATAAGTGAATTAAACAAAATAAACACTGCTACAACTTGAAAAAAATGATTTTACATAAAATATTAAGGGCTAGCTTTTCTGATAACAGTTGAAACACAACCTGAAAGATGAGAATGAGCCAGCTATATAATAAATCTGTGGAAGAATATTCTGGGATTCCAGGCAGGGGAGCATTTCTTGAAAATGCTCTAAGGTAGAAAACAGCTTTGATTTGTTGTTAAGGGGAGACATAATGGATGTCTGTGAGACTGGGTTGTGTGGCAACTTGAAAATTATTAGAGACAGATAATGTAGGCCAAAATACATTTTTGTATATTATTCTAAGTGAATTGTAAAACATTGAGACATTTTAAATTATGTGAATTTAAGTTTTGAAAGTATTTCTCTAGCTCTTTTGAAGGTGATGAATTGTGGAATGAAAAGGAGTAGAGGTACAGCATGAGTGAAAATAAAGAAATGAATGTAGAAGTTGTGGCAGGATTCCTGGTGAAAGATTATGTTTGCTTGTGTCAAAGTGAAGGAGCTAAAGATAGAGAGAAGCATATTTGACAAACATTTGGCAACATAAATTAGATGACCTACTAAACAAAGTTAATATAATGAATTATATGAGACATATGTGACAGAATGATAGACAGAGGATGAATGACCCACTCCTGTTTGCCTTTTGCAAATGAGTGAATGGTCATAACAATTTATTGAATATGAGAAGAAAAGGTTGAAATAGTGTGGCAGATTGAATTGTGTATCCAAGTTTGAACATGTTCTTGGTCTGAGTCCCCATTCTGGTAGTTGTAGACCCATTGTAAATAAGATCTCTTGAAGATGTTACTACAGTTACAGTGTGGCCCAGTTAAATCAGGTTGGTCTTTAATCCAGATTACTAGAGTCCTTTGTAAGCAGAATAAAATTCAGACACAGAGTGAAAGTCACATGGAGGAGAGGAAGACAGAAATCATTGGAACTGGAGAAGAAAGAAGTCATTGCCATGTTTATTGCCATGTGACAGAAAATCCAGGGACCGAGGATCACCAGAAGCCAGCCCCAGAACACCAGTCTTTGAGAAGAAATCATGGCTTACTGATGCCTCAATTTTGAATTTCTCTTAGCCTCAAAACTGAGTGCTAATAAATTACCATTTTTAAGCCAACCTATTGTATGGTATTTGTTTTATTCATCAGGAAACTAACACAGGTGGGATTGATCAAAATGAGATTTTGAACATGCTAAGCTTTAGGTGCTTATGAGACATTTAAGTAATCATTTAGACAAGCTAATATTTAGGTCTGGAGCACAATGATGTGGTTAGAATGTGGATACCTGAGAAACATCAACCTAGATGATAAATTTAACTATATTGAGTGTTGTATTTTTTGAAATTTGTAACAAAACATTCATGATATACTACTTAACATATCTGCAGCTCTGTTCACTAAGGATCAACTCTGTGTTTTTGAAATTCTAGCATGCCCTTTTCTCCCTAAACCTTGGGTATTAGTTCTGTATCCCCTCTCATGTATCTTTCTTATTTTGCCTTTTCTGTATTTTCAATTTCTAATATTCTGTCTTCAGCCTTTATGTTCTCCTTTCTCTCCTTTGGCAAGCTTTTCAACAATCAGCCAGTATGAATGTTTCCAAATTGTACCAGTCCCAGTCTTTCTCCTAAAATCCATTATGCTGCTGGCTTGCTACCTTCATTTGGAAATCCAATAACAAAACTTTGAAAAACACCATTTTAAGTCACAACTGTAATATTTACTATCTACTACTTCTTTCAATGCACTGCATTGGATTATTTTCCAATTTCTATAAATTCTGTTTTCAAGGCTTTACTTTTTCTCTTCCAATGTGTCTCCTTTATATACTTCCCTATGCCATGCCTTCATTAACAATGCCAGTGGTTATTCCAATATCCTTTCCAGTCTCCAAGTCCCAATTCTGTCAGATTGGCTTGTAAACAAATAGTAGTAATTAAAGCTTTTGGGTAGGTAAAATATATACTCTGAGCTATTCTTTAAAATAATAGAATTCTGTTACAGTCTCTCAATACATTCCTTATTCAGGTCCATGTCATATATTTTTTTCATTCTAACCTACCAGGCACATGTTGAACATACATTTTCATCTCTGGTCCTTCATGTCCTTTCTCATATAATTCTCCTGGGACTGCTCCATTTTATGTGAGAGATGGCATCTTATATGAAAGAAATTTGCCCACCAATTTGTAACAATGGCCCCATGTGATCAGAAACTAGAAATTAGTGTCAAATGGTGCTACCAAACTTAAATTTGTAGTATTTGAAGGTAGCAATCCTAATCCTTCTCTAGGTAATTTCCCTCTTATGAAGAATAATGAATATTTTGGAGAGTAGAAATATTGGTGATTTGCCTTTAAATTATTACCAGTTCTTTATGGCTATGGAGTAATTTTGATATCCTAAAATACTTACATTTTCTAAATGTTTTCCATTTATTAGAATTTTGTTTTACTGTAAAATGACAAGGGAGAATAACTAGGATGTAAAATAATTTCTGAACATTTTATTTTAGGTCAGTTCTTCTAAGAGCAACCCAGGAAATGAATATTTACCTCCTGTGTTTTATTTTCCCCTTTAGAATATTACAGAAGTTCTAACCCATCACACAAGAAATCTTGGGTTATGCAGCTTGTTGATGTCCTGCTCCTGCTCATGCAGTGTCTCTCCTCAAATGAAGAGCCTTCTTTTTGATATCTTCCCAATGAAAATATGTGGGGATTAATTTTGCTTGGAAATAGATGGTCTATCTAAACATGTTACAATATTACATTGATTATACTTGATGTTTCTTTATGTATATGAGTGTATACTATCAGATTTAATGAGTACTTTTCTTGGGAGTTTATGATCTATATTTATATTCTCAAAAACTGGCATCATTTTTAGTTTGATTGGTTGCTTATCAAATTTAACTTCACAGGTTATCCTATGAAATATGCAATTTTATTTTAGTCAACATTGTAAAAGTACAATTATATATACTGTCTCAGTGTACAAAAATCCATTTTTTATTAATGATACAATTGATTTAAGTGTACAAGACATACAATGTCAGTTCTAATTTGGAGACATAACTGGATTATATTTGACACCTATAATCCCTAAATAATTATAAATCTTCAAAAACACTTAGTTGAAAGATTTTATTAGTTGCTTTTCTTAATACCCAGTGCCTTCCAAAAACATAAGTAAGTGGCTTACTTTTAGCTGCAAGTTTTAGATTTTTAAAATGTCCATTATATAAAAAAAAGGTAAATATTTTCTACCTACCTTTCATAGAGGATCTGCTTCTGCTTCTTAGTGGGTGTCTCTTCTTGACCAAGGCATTGAGAATTGATGGAACTTTCTAAACCTTTGTGACCCTATCTCTGAAGCACAGTAACTTCAGGTCCACAACTGCCTTTTACCTCCTTGGAGAAGATGCCACCAGTGATTCATTCTTTAACAGAAGCTCCTCTAGGAATTCAACCAGGCACCCTTTGGGACCTCTTTGTGACAGTCCAGGTCTAGATTACTGAACTGAGTCAGACTCCATGGCATCTAAGGGACACAGTGGTTAAGTGTTTCTCCCAAAGCAGCTCATTTGTCTTCAGGGATTTATTTCTGTAAAAAATAGAACATTGAGGAGCTAGGAGCCAAGTGTCTAGCAGTCAAATTAAGGCAAACTATATCTATTTATTTATGTAGTGATTATACTGTAAATAATATTTTCATAATGTCACTTTCTGTTGTTGGAATTTTCTCTCCTTTTGCCTCAAGGAGTATAATTAGTATCTTCATAGTTTAAAGGATGGTGTGAAGTAGAGGTTAAAAGGAGGATGGATCCTCCAAAGAATAACCCTTATGGAATAAAATTATTGTTTTATTCTTGTATTTGTGGTGAGGAAAAGGTAGAACGTAAACTACTGGGAAAAAGTAAACAGCATTTAAAAGCAAAACTCCTTTGTTAGATTAGAATATATCTTTGGATTTCCAGATAGACATATTTTTTTAAACACTGAAGCTTATATATATATATATATACACGTGTGTGTGTGTGTGTGTGTGTGTGTGTGTGTGTAATGGCTAATGGGATTATATATAGAAAATTCTCTTCCATGGATCTTAAGTACTCTTTGTGGCAAAACTTCCTCTCTGGAGTGTCATAATATTGTTCCCTATTGATCTTAAATTTAAAGATTGAAATTGAGCTATATATACAATACCATTTATGTAGAGTATAAATGCATGCATATGGAATACAAACATTTTGCAAGAAAAAAATAAGCAGATTCACATTAACTGCATCAGATCAGACCATCAGAAGGGATGGTTAAATGAACAATGTTAAAGGGAATAAGAAATAAATTTAAAAAGAGATGCACTTTGCTAGGTCCACTGATGATGATATGCCATGAATAGAGGAACATAATTATTCTAAAATGTCCAGGAAACAGTTTGAAATAAATATATTTTCTTTGTCAGCTAACACACTTCTGAATTCAGTTATACGGATATATATATCATTAAAATATATAAACAAGAATCTTCATAAGAACATTACTCAGTATGGAAAAATATTGGAATCAAATTCAATCCACTTCTCAGAAATGCATTAAATTAAATACAGAGATTTATATTTTATGAAATGCAGCCTTTAAAATTCCATTTATTTCTATTTAGGGCAAGCTTCTGAGAAGAAAAATAAAAATAATAAACTAAAAGTTATCTTACAATGGTTCCTTTAAAAAATGTATCAAGATACATGTATTAGAGTTTTCTAGGGAAACAGAATCAACAAGAGATATGTACAAATATAAGATTTTGTAAAAGTGTCTCAAGCAACTGTGGGTATGCATGAGTCCAAATTCTATATAGCCGGCAGCAAACTGGCAACTCCAATGAATGTGTTCAATGAACTCCTCAGGCAGTGAACTGGCAACTCCAATGCAGGTGTTTGATGAACTCCTTATGAAATGCTTTGATGGCTAGCTGAAGGAGAAAAAGGTCCTCTATCTGTCTCACTTAAAAGTCTTCAACTGATTGAATTATCTCATTGTGGAAGATGCCCTTCATTGATGTAATCAGCCACAGACACAGTTGATTGATGATACAATAAACCAGCCTTCTAGTTGATTAACCAGCCACAAATGTCCTTGCAGTAACAGTTAGGCCAGTGCTTGCTTGACCAGACACCTGGACACCATCACCTGGCCAAGTTGACTCATGAACCTAACCATCACATTCCACCCCTTGTCAACTTGGCAGTTATACACATCACCTTAAACCATACTTTATATCTAAGTAGAGAACAGCAACAAACATGTATTTTGCCTAACAAAACTCCTCTGTCCTGTGTACAAAAAGAAATGCAGAAAATCTCTCCAGAATAGGGTGAAAGTCCTTGGATGACATTAACTCTCTTAAAATTTATTTCCTTTAACTTAAATACTGAAAAATGAGCAATACAGCTTATGTCGTATGGTAAGGGGATAAGATAAAGAAGAAAACAAAGATTTTTGCTTTACAGACAAATACGAACATACTCAAAGCAAGAAGGAAATATTCATGCCATCAAAGTCCTCATTTCTGTAACTGGTCATGTGGTTGTAGTTCATATTCATTACTACATTCTTCCACTGCCCATTCCATGTCCCCTTTACCCTCAGCAAGCACTTCAGTTGGCTGTGGTTATTTGCCTGGTGGGGTGACCCAAACCTTCATTCCTGAAGTTTCCTGGCCATTGGTAGTCCTGCCTGGATTGGGTGGTGTCAGTTGTCCATTGACTTTAATCACAGGGCATGGTAGTGCT
The DNA here is from genome assembly GCF_015220235.1 of Choloepus didactylus. Taxonomy (NCBI): domain Eukaryota; kingdom Metazoa; phylum Chordata; class Mammalia; order Pilosa; family Megalonychidae; genus Choloepus; species Choloepus didactylus. The sequence goes on from NC_051322.1 coordinate 82,997,285, forward strand.
AAGAGACACCTAGGGGATCTCCTGCATTCCAGGAAAACTTTTCTTTACTTCCATTGTGTAGTTGCAGTGCTACTTCCCCTTGATAGTATTAATCACCCCAGCCAGTACAGTAATTCCCTTCCTTGCCTGTTGATTCAGAGGCAAAAGAAGCCCAAAGTGGCCAGGTGGCAGTCTTAACTTCCAGTTCAATGTAATTACTGTTGTGCTTCCTGGTGGAAGCATTCCTCCTTTTGGAACACAGACTTGTAGGCCAGCAGAGCTTAAGCTTGCAGGGACAGGAAGCAAAAATTTAGCTAGTGGATCACTAGGAGTGATAGTGAGTGGGGCCACTCCTTTTTCCACCCCTTCATTCCTAGATCTGTGAATCCTGGTTATGGGAGAAACAGCACCATAGAATGGACACTGATTCGGAGCATACATAGCCTCCTGGAGAACACTGCTCCATCCCTGCAAAGTATTGCCACCTAGTTGGAACCATAATGGAGTCTTCAACAGGCCATCCCACCATTCAATCAACCCAGCTGTCTCTGGATGATGGGGAACATGATGATCTCAAAGAATTCCATGAGCATGTGCCCATTCCCTCACTTCATTTGCTGTAAAGTGGGTTCCTTGGTCAGAAGCAATGCTGTGTGGAATACCATGATGGTGGATCAGGCATTCCATAACTCTATGGATGACAGTTTTGGCAGAAGCCTTGTGTTCAGGGAAGAAAAACCCATATCTGGAGTATGTGTCTATTCCAGTGAGAACAAATTACTGCCCCTTTCATAATGGAAGTGGTCCAATGTAGCAGGCTGATCACCTAAGGGAATGGTGCCATATCCAGGACTGAGTTTTGGTCTCTGTTGCTTGCAGTTTGGGCACTCATTGGTGACTGTGACCAGGTTGGCCTTGGTGAGTGGAGGTCCATTTTGCAGAGCCCATGCATAACCTCCATCCCTACCACCATGGCCAATTTGTTCTTGAGCCCATTGGACAATGACAGGTGTGGCTAGGGAAAGAGGCTGATTGACCCTGACATCATAGGATTGAGAATGCCTTCTTCACCAAAAGGAGGAAAAGAAATGAAACACATCAAAGCTTCAGTGGCTAAGAGATTTCAAATAGAGGTAAGAAGTCATCCTGGATGTTACTCTTACGTAAGCTTCAGCCATATATTGCAAACTGCTACAGTATGCCAACCCCCAACCAACAGTATTCCTGAGAACCCTAAAGAATAACTTGGCTCTCTCTAAGACTCTATAGAAGTGTTATTTAGTAAGTTTTTTTTTTCTTTTAAAAAACTTAAGGCCTCCAGATTGTTCCTATGACAGATAAGCCCTGAAACCCAGAGAAACTAGTCTCTCCATGTACAACAACCAGTTTTATTCCTCTACCCCATTAAGTCAATGCTCCATTCTAGCATGAAGAAGTTAAAATGTTCATTGCTCAGATAGCCCTGAAGATTGGGGAATGATTAAATAAGAATGAGGAGGTGTAACTGGGAAATTAGAATTTAACAATTTATTATACCTATCGACAGATTTACTGATTTTTTTTTTTAGTTTCCTGTGTATTAGAATAGCCAGAAGGAAATTCCTGAAATTATTGAACAATAATCCAGTAGATTTGATCTTTGATAATGGTGGTATAACTTTATAGCTTTTATTGTGTGACCATGTGATTTTAAAAAGCTTCATGAGCCCATTTGGCAATGACAGGAGTGGTTGTGGAAATAGGCTGACTTGTAATCATGGAATGGGTCATCTTATCCACTTGATTATTAAAATCTTCCTCCGTTGAAGACTCCTTCTGGTGACCATTCACATGGGACACAAATATCTTCATGTTTTTTGTCCACTCAGAAAGGTCTATCGACATACCTTTGTCACCAATTATCCAATAATGTCCCTTTCAAGTCCCTGACCATCCAGCCAAACCATTAGCAACAGACCATAAATCAGTATACAGATGCACCTCTGGCCATTTCTCCTTCCAAACAAAATGAATAACCAGGTGCACTGGTCAAGGTTCTGCCCACTGGGATGATTTCCCCTCACCATTGTCCTTCAGAGACATCCCAGAAAGGGACTGCAGTGCTGCAACTGTACACTTTTGGGTGGTATCTACATATTTTGCAGAACCATCTGTAAGCCAGGTCCAAGATTTCTCTTCCTCAGTGAATTGATTGTAAGGAACTCCCACGGATGCCATAGATGTGGGCTGGGAAAGAGAAGGAAATGTAGCAGTAGTGGGGGCCATGGGCATTTGGGCCACTTCCTCATGTCACTTATTTGTGCCTTCAGGACCCCCTCAAGCTCTATCTTCTATATACCCTTTCTGGTTTATGATGGAGTGCTGCTGTGCATGCCCAACTTTATGGCTTGGTGGGTCAGACAATACCTAGATCATGCCAGGCAACTCAGAACCCATGGTAATTTGGTGACCCATGACTAAACCTTCTGTCTCTACTAACATCAAATAGCAGGCCAAAAGCTGTTTCTTAAAAGGAGAGTGGCTATCTACTGAGGACGGTAAAGCTTGACCCCAAAAGTGTAAGATCTATGTTGTGACTCTCCTTTAGGAGGCTGCCAAAGGCTCCAAACAGCATCTCCGTTTGTGACTCACCCTTACAGCACCATTGTATCAGCTGGATCATATGGTCCAAGTGGCAGAGCAGCCTGCACAGCAGCCTGGACCTGTCACAGAGCCTCATCTTGTTCTGTTCCCCATGCAAAGCTAGAAGCTTTTTTGGTAACTCAGTAAATGGGCTGGGGTAGAAAACACAAGTGAGGAATATGTTGTCTCCAAAATCCAAACAGTTCAACTAAACATTGTACCTCTTTTTTGGTCATAGGAGGGGCCAAATGAAGCATCTTATCTTTCACCTTAGAAGGGATACCTTGACATTCCCCACACCACTGGCCACCTAGATATTTTACTGAGATGTAAGGCCCCTGTATTTTTGTTGGATTTGTCTCCTATCCTCTGACACACAAAAAACTCATCAAATATTGAGTAGTTGCTACTTCTTGCTCACTAGGTCAAATCAACATACCATCAATATAATGGCTCAGTGTGATGTCTTGTGGGAGGAAGAAATGATCAAGATCCCAGACGACAATATTATGATATAAGGCTGGAGAGTTGATATGCCCCTGAGGTAACAGAGTGAATGTATACTGCTGGTATTGCCAGCTGAATGCAAACTTTCTGGTGGCCCTTACTAACAGCTATTGAGAAAAAAATTGCCAGATAAGTACCTGCATATCAGGTACTAGAGGATGTGTTAATTTCCTCAAGCAATGATACCATATCTGGAACAGTAGCTGTAATTGGAGTCACCACCTGGTTAATCTTATGACAATCCACTGCCATCTTCCAAGACCCATTTGTTTTCTGCACAAGCCAAATAGGAGAGTTGAATGGGGAAGTGGTGGGAATCACCATACCTTCATCCTTCAAGTCCTTAAAAGTGACATTAATCTCTGCAATCCATCCAGGAATCTGGTATTGCTTCTGGTTTACTACTATGCTAGGCAGGTGCAATTCTAGCAGTTTCCACTTTCCCATTCCTGCCATAATAGCCCTCACTCCATGAATCAGGAAACCAATGTGAGGATTCTGCCACTTGCTGAGTATGTCTATTCCAATTATGCATTCCAGAACTGGGGAAATAACCACAGAATGGGTCTGGGGACTTACTGGACCCTCTGTGAGATGGATCTGAGATAAATCTCATTTGATTACCTGGCCTCCATAAGCCCCAACTCTGGTGGACCAGAGTGCTGTTTTGTGTTTCCTGGAATTATTGTCACTTCTGAACCAGTGTCTAATAATTCCCCAAATATCTGATCATTTTCTTTTCCCCAGTGCACAGTTACCCCTATGGTAAAAGGCTGTAGGTCCCCCTGGAGAAGGCTGGGAGGAAGATTAACAGTATAAATTTTTGGCAGTTAGTAACAGGGTCCTTCCCCAAGGGTATCTGACCTTCCCCTCATTCAAGGGGCTCTGGATCTGTAAACTGTCTCAAGTCTGGGAATTAAGGGGTCATGACACTGTTTTTGTAAATCAAGGTAGACCTCTGTTCACTTGACTTAGAATTATTCTGCTTATACAGCTCAAACAATAATTTAATAGACTATCCATTTATTTTACTACTCAGTACTCCGTGATCTACTAGCCAACACAATCAGACTCAGTGTCAGATTATTTGACTGCTGCCTTGAGCCTGTTTTCCATTACGGTGGCAGCCATGTCCATCTCTTTTGCTATTAAGTGCTGCCATGTGGCTTCTGCTGACTCAGGATCCAATTATCTCCATTGTGTTTAAGGATTCCAGCTCAGTGACAGCAGTTCTCACAGTAATATCTGACCTACAGAGAAGGGCAACTACAGAGCACTTCAGGGATGATAGAGCTAGTCTCACAAATTTATTCCTCACAGTACTGGTAAAAGGTGTGCCCTCTGGATATTCCAGGGGTGTTTGAGCTGGTCTTTCATGAGAAATCTAGTCTAACTTTCCAAACTCTCTAAGACTTTGAATCCCCTCCTCTAGAGTATACCAGGGCAGTTCTGGCATTTTGACCTCAGGTAATGTCAGCTACATTTTGATCAACACTTCAGCCAACCACCCAAAACTGTTAATGCCCTTTCTTACCTCTTCAGCTACAACATTATTGCAGAATCTCTGCTTAGTGGGCCCATATCAGTAAATTCAGCCCGATCCAATTTTATATTCCTTTCACTATTATCCTACATCCTTAATATCCATTTCTATACATATCCCCCTGATTTCTGTCTGTATAAATTGGAAAACTCATACAGTTCTTTTGGAGCATAGCATACTTCCTCATGGGACACACATTCTACCTTACCCTTTGGAGCCTATTGGGACATTAGTTTAGTTATAGTTCTTGAATCAAAGATTGATGGTTGTAGTCAATCATGAAAAGATTAGAAGTATCCCTCAAGCCATTTACCTCAGGACATTCTTTTGCAGTCTCATCTCATGAAACAGGATTAATTTCTTCAGACAGAAGAGTGAGGGCTGCTTCCTCAGAGGAGGTGATTACAGGTTTAGCAGGCACTGAAGGGTTAATCTCTTTAGGTGGAAGTTGGATGGAAGGCTCCTCAGGACAGGCTGGAGATCAGGAAGCTGCTTCCTCAAAGCAGGATGGAAGTTGGGTAGCTGTCTCCTCATGGAAGACTGGAGGTGGGGTTGCTGTTTCCTCAGGACAGACCACTACAGGTATATCTGACAAAGTCTCAGCAGAATCCAGGGTTCCAATGTCCTCACTGCCATTATTATCAATCCATATGTACCCATCCCAAGTTTCAGGATCCCATTCTTTTCCAATCGATATGTTTATTTTAACAGCAGACACCTTTGGAGGTTGAGATTTTAGTTTATTTTGTAAATCTGCTACTTGAGGAATGAGCCTTTGGGTCTGGCTTTCAGAAGCCTCAAGTCTGCAGCCACAGGAAATAAGATTTTCTTTCAGGGCACACATAGAAGACTTTACATCTGTCATATGCCACTTAAGTTTCAAATTTGAAGCTTTAGCTTGTCCTTTTCTCTTATAACTTTATCCAGCATATCTAAGAGCAATCAGACATCATTATACCTCTTAACTTTGCAAAACTCTGTTAAGGTGTCAAAAACACCCAGAGCCTTGCTTCATACAAGAGTATGATTAGGAGAATCAAGCAGTAACATTTGCATATCTCCATTGCCAACTCATGTCATGGACTGTCAGTGCCATCTTGATTATTGGAAATGGAGTCATTTGTGCCTTTGTATCTAATCAGAGTAGAAAACCAATTGTAAATGCCCATTTTATCATTGAATTCCTCAAGAATCACTTCCTGTACCAAGTTGTATTTGTTAGGGTTCTCTAGGGAAACAGAATCAACAAGAGATATCTATGAACATAAGATTTTATAAAAGTGTTTCAGGCAACTGTGGTTGTGCATGAGTCCAAATTCCATAGGGCATGAAACAAACTGGCAACTCCAATGGAGGTGTTCAATGAACTCCTCAGGCAGTGAATTTGCAACTCCAAAGCAGGTGTTCAATGAACAACTCAGGAAGCACTTCACTGGCTAGCTGAAGAAGAAAAAGGTCCTCTGTCTGTCTCACATAAAGGTCTTCAAATGATTGGATTAAATCCAGCTGATTGAATTCTCTCATTGTGGAAGAGATGCCCTTTTTTGATGTAATCAGTCACAGCTGCAGCCAATTGACTGATGACTTAATTTACCAGCCTTCTGGTTTATTAACCAGCCACAAATGTCCTTGCAGTAATGGTTAGGCCAGTGCTTGCACTTGCTTGACCAGACACCTGGACAACATCACCTGGCCAAATTGACACATGAATCTAACCAACCCAGTATCATTCAGATATAATAAATTTCACAGTTTGTAAATGTGCATAGATAAGATTTGACAAATGAAAACCCCTGTTTGACTACTGCTCCAATCAAGAAAGCACTTCCATCACCCCAGAAATTTCCCTGAGGTCTCTTTGCAGTAAATCCCCCACATTATATCCCAGACCACAGTTGATATGATTTCTGCCACCAGATTAATTTTACCCATCCTAACCATGATATAAATAGAAAAATATAGTATGCTTTTTTCTAGTTTCATTTGCCTGACTTAATACTACTGAAATACACCCATGTTGTTTGATGCAGCATTAGTTGATTCCATTTTCTTGCTGAGTAAAATTGATTTTATGAATATACCACAGTTTTTAATACATTTTTCTGTTCATAAGTAGTTGTAATATTTGAAGTCAGATTAATATGGATAAAGATATCATGAAGATTAATGCTCAAGTATTTTTCTGCACATATGCTTTTATTCCCTTTAGGTAAAGATGAAGGAGGCTGTTCTAGTTTGTTAATGCAGCTGGAGTGTAAAACACCAGAGATGGATTGGCTTTTATAAAATTGGATTTATTTGGTTACACAGTTACAGTCTTAAGGTCTTAAAGTGTCCAAGGTAACACCTCAGCAATTGGGTACCTTCATTGGAGGATGGCCAGTGGTGTCTGGAAAACCTCTGTTAGCTGGGAAGGCATGTGGCTGGCATCTTCACCAAAGTTATGGTTTCAAAATGGCTTTCTCACAAGATGTTCCTCTCTAGGCTGCTGTTCCTCAAAAATGTCATTCTTAGTTGCACTTGGGGTATTTGTCCTTTCTTAGCTTCTCCAGAGCAAGAGTCTGCTTTCAATGGCCATCTTCAAAATGTCTCTCATCTGCAGCTTCTGCACTTTCTTCAAAGTGTCCCTCTTGGCTGTAACAATCTCACTCCTTCTGTCTGATCTTATATAGTACACCAGTAATTTAATTCAGACCCACCCAATGGGTGGGCCCACACCTCCGTGGAATTTATCCAGAGTCATCACCCACTGTTGGGTGGGGCACATCTCCATGGAAACACTCAAAGAATTACAATCTAATTAATACTGATAGGTCTGCCCACTCAAGATTACATCAAAGCTAATGGCATTTGGGGGGACATAATACATTCAAACTGGCACATTCCACCCTCTGGACCCCCAAATGGCATTATCTTTCCATATACAAAATACATTCATCCCACAGTATCACAGACGCTTAAATTATTTCAGTAACAATAGCTAAGTACAAAATTCCATCAAAATCAATTATAGGCATGGTCAGTCCTAAAGCATAATTCTCCTTTAGGTGTGGATCTGTGAACTTAGAACAAGTTATGTGCTTCCAATATACAAAGGAGGGACAGTCATAGGCTAAACATTCCCATTGCCATAAGGAGAAAGAGTAAGGAAAACAAGGTTGACAGGATCAAAACAGTTCCTAAAACCTGCAGGACAATCTCCATTAGATTTCAAAGTCTGAGAGTCATTTACAGAATGGGCTTGAGAGAGTGGGAGTCTAACCCTTCCTAAGGGCCTTTGTGGCAGCCCTTTCCTCTACAAACACTGGATGAGTTCCCCAACATATCAACACATTGGGGAGAACACCTTCTTGGCTCCACACTCCTCAAACATCAGGGCAGCACCTGGATTCCCTTCCATCTCTGGGGCACATGCTCAACCCCTTCAGAGCCAATTCCCTGGGAATGTGCACCCTCTTTGGGGCCTGGGGTGGCAAAACTCTTCTGGAACATCAAGGCAGAAGGCCCACCCTCCATCTCCAGGGCAAACTCAGCCTTTCCATGTGTGTGGGCCACTCCATTCTCACAGCCCAAGACCTCTTGACTTCAGAACTCAACCTCCATGGCTCTGTCTTTGAAGAATTTTTCCTTCAATTTGTTCCTTGTCTGTCCCCTCCAGTCCAGAATGGCAATGGCTCTATCTATAAAGATCTCAAAAATTCATTTGGCTTTTCATGAAGCACAAAGGGGTCAAAGCCATCAGACAATAGAACTTTTCACAAATCCTTTCTGGATAACTCCATTTCCTATCTTGGCTTGTACTGAAAAGGTAGCTGGGTTCCATGTTTGTTTACATCCTCATGTTGGGCTGTAGTTTCTGGGGTTTCACCCCCTGGAAGCCCATAGTTTTTCAGGCCATCAATTTCTGGTTTCTTTGAACTCAAGTGTTCAGTTCTAAGTTTATCTCTGTCTGCTTGCATTTTACTATAAGCTGCAAGGAGAAGCCATGCTATATCCACAACTTTTAGTTTTGCAATCTCATCAGCCAAGTAAACCAGCTCATCACTTTCAAATTCTGTCTTCCATCTGACACCAGGATTCGATTTTGCCAAATTCTCTGCCACTTTAAAACAAAGATCACCTTTCTTTCAGTTCACAACAACACATTTATCATTTCTGTTCAAGGCCTCATCAGAAGTATCTTTAGAGTCTGTATTTCCGCAATCTCTTCAAACAGTTTAGGCCTTTTCTGTGATGCTCCTCACAATTCTTCCAGAACCTTCCCCTTATCCATTTAAAAAGGCATTCCAACATGTCTGGTATTTGCAAACTCAGCAGCATGCCAGGCACATGCCTTCCCAACTAACAGAGATTTTCCAGACACCATTGGCCATCCTCCAGTGAAGGTACCCAATTGCTGATGTGTTACATTGGACACTTTAAGACCTTAAGACTGTAACTGTGTAACCAAATAAACCCCCTTTTATAATGATTGGAAGATTGGTGACAAAATTCTGGGGAAGGGGTATGTGGATAGATCTTTCTGAGTGGGCAAAAAACATGAAGATATCTGTGTCCCATGTGAATGGTCACCAGAGGGTGACTTCAGCAGAAGATTTTAATAACCAGTGAATAGAGTGACCTGTTTGGTGAATACCAATCAGCATCTTTCCCTAGCAACCCCTGTCATTGCCCAGTGGGCTCATGAACAAAGTGGTCATGGTGGTAGAGATGGAGGTTATGCATGGGCTCAGCAACATGGACTTCCACTCACCAAGGCTGACCTGGCCACAGCCACTGCTGAGTGTCCAATCTGCAAACAGCAGAGATCCAAACTCAGTTCCCAATATGGCACCATTCCCTGAGGTGATTAGCCTGCTACCTGGTGGCAAGTTGATTACATTGGACCACTTCCATCATGGAAGGGGCAGCAATTTGTTCTTATTAGAATACACACATACTCTGGATATGGGTTTGCCTTCCCCGCATGACATGCTTCTACAAAAACTACCATACATGGACTTACAGAATGCCTTATACACCATCATGGTATTCCACACAGCACTGCATCTGACCAAGGAACCCACTTCACAGCAAATGAAGTGAGGTATTGGGCATGTGCTCATGGAATCCTCTGGTCTTAACATGTTCCCCATCATCCAGAGGCAGCTGGGTTGATAGAACAGTGGAATGGCCTGTTGAAGACTCAATTACAGTGCCAACTAGGTGGCAATACCTTGCAGGGTTGGGGCAGTGTTTTCCAGGAGGCTGTGTATGCTCTGAATCAGTGCCCACTCTATGGTGCTGTTTCTCCCATAGCCAGGATTCATGGGTCCAGGAATCAAGGGGTGGAAGCAGGAGTGGCACCTCTCACTATCACACCTAGTGATCCACTAGGTAAAATTTTGCTTCCTGTCCCTGCAAGCTTAAGCTCTGCTGCTCTACAAGTCTTTGTTTCAAAAGGATGAGTGCTTCCACTAGGAAACACAGTAATCCCATTGAACTGGAAGTTAAGACTGCCACCTGGCCACTTTGGGCTTCTTATGCCTCTGAATCAACAGGCAAGGAAGGGGATTACTGTACTGGCTGGGGTGATTGATCCCAACTATCAAGAGGAAATAGCACTGCAACTACAGAATGGAAGTAAAGAAGAGTTTTCCTGGAATACAGGAGATCCCCTAGGGCATCTCTTAGTACTACCATACCCTGTGGTTAAAGTCAATGGAAAACTGCAACAACCCAATCCAGGCAGGACTACCAATGGCCAAGAAACTTCAGGAATGAAGGTTTGGGTCACTCCACCAGGTGCAGAACCATGGCCAGCTGAAGTGCCTGCTGAGGGTAAAGGAAACATGGAATGGGTAGTGGAAGAAGGTAGTGATAAATATGAACTATGGACACATGACCAGTTACAGAAATGAGGACTTTGATGGCATGAATATTTCCTCCTTGTTTTGTTATGAGTATGTTTGTATTTGTCTGTAAAGCAAATATCTTTACTTTCTTCTCTGTGTTATCCTCTTATCATATGGCATAAGCTGTACTGTTCATTTTGCTATATTTAAGGTAAAATGAATTTTAAGTATTAACATCACCCAAGGACTTGCACCCTATTCTGGAGAGATTTAAGTTCATTTCCAGTTATACACCACACAGTGGTGTATTGTTAGGTGAAATACATGTCTGTTATTGTTCTCTACTTAGAGATAAAGTATGGTTTTAGGTAGTTGTATAACTGCCAAGTTGACAAGGGGTGTCATGTGTCAACTTGTCCAGGTGATAGTACCCAGCTGTCTGGTCAAGCAAACACTGGCATAACAATTGCTGTGAGGACGTTTGTGGCTGGTTAATAAACCAACTGGCTGGTTTATTAAATTATCAGCCAATTAGCTGCAGCTGTGACTGATGACTCACTGAAGGGTATGTCTTCCACAATGAGAGAATGTAATTGGCTGGATTTAATCCAGTTAATCAGTTGAAGACTTATAGGTGAGACAGATAGAGGACCTTCACTTCTTCAGCAGCCCAGCAAAGCATTTCCTTAGGAGTTCTTCAAAGTTCCCAGTTCATTTCCTGAATTCATCAAACATCTTCACTGGAGTTGCCACTTTGCTGACTGTCCTGTGGAATTTGGACTCGTGCATACCAACAGTTGTGTGAGTCACTTTTATTCCTAGATATCTCTCATGGATTCTGTTTCCCTAGAGAACCCTAATACAATGGTGATTCCTGAGACATATGGTAGACATATCATAAGCTTATTTGAAAAAGCCAAATTGTTTTCTGAAGTGGCTGTATCATTTCCCACTCCAACCAACAATGTCTGATAACTCCAGAAGCTGCAAATAGTAGCCAGTATATTGGTAATATCATTATTGAAATTTTAGCTAATCTAGTGTTAGAAAGTGATATTTCATTGTTACTGTAATGACATTTCTCTGATGACATATGATCCAGGGCTTTTTTTCATGTGTTCATTGCCATTCATATTTTTTTCCTGTGAAATGTCTGTTCAAATATTTTGTCTATTTTTATTGGGTTGTCTTTTTGTTATTGGCTTTAGGGATATTTATATACCATCTGGATATGATTAAATTTCTTTGACTTCTTAGCTGATAATTGGTTATACATACATTTGTGCATAGGTTTAGACTCTAATTCTGTTCCATTGGTCTATTTATCTATGTTTATAAAATATTTCTCTTTCTTCATTACTTTAGCTTTATAGTAAGTCTTGAAATCATCATCATAAATTCTTCAACTTTGTTTTTTACAAGATTGTTTTGGCCATATTCAATATTTTGCATCTACTGTATGGAAGCAGACCACAAGTTGGACAAAGTGGGACCTTGTCTGAACACCATGAGGTTGGGTCTAGACTTGTCTGCTCTACAAACAGTGACATATAGTAGAAGTTATTATATTTTATTACTCTTAAAATTGGATCCCTAATTTAAAATTGAGTCTCCTTAAATATTGTAGCTTGGTCACAACCCTATATGTGAAATTAAGGATGAACCACTTGGAGGCTTGAGATAAAATGGTCAACATCGGAAGCCTGTTTGTGACCCATCTAGTTCCAATATCCTAAAGCCAGAATGGCTTTTGTTCCACATGGAAGACTGGGAGTCTTTGAGAAAATTCCTTCAGGACAATAAAGAAGCCATGGAGTAAAATAGAGGAAATTCATGACTCAGATCATGTAGGAAATCAAACTGTAAGACTTTTAGAAATAACTGGGGAACAAGTTTATGCGATCTAATCTTAAGGTCCTTTTGTAACTGTTGCAATTTATTAATGCAAGGATAATCCAGTTTGTTAGCTAAAAACTTTTGGTTCATCAAGGTATTAATTGCATATAGGGTGAAAGTAAATAATCAAAAGAAATCATAAGGTTATAATTTGGGGAAGAAATTTATGTGTGATCAAATAAAGGATTTACATGTAGGTTAGTGACATTCTTTTGGAACTATTTATCAGTAAAATTATGAAGAGAAAATGTGTCTTCTGTCTTTTACAGACAATGGCCTTGTTCAGTAAAATCTGGAATAATTTAAATTTTCTTCAGAAAAGAAGGTTATGTTTGAGGACCATTCATATTGTAACTGTGATATCACATACTATTATTATCATATTGCAATTTTGTCATCACCCACACACAAAAATGATATGTAAGTAAATGTCAGAATCCTCTCATGGAAACTGACCAAAGGAAAGCACTACTTGAAAAAATACGCAATTCATAGCACAGCTTTCTCAAATTATTTTGTATATATGTAAAAACTCACCCAAGAACACATTGTTAGACTGTGAAAGAGCCCTTATACATTATCTGAAATATAAAAAGGATTAGCTTATCTGATTAAAGAGACAAGGTTGTTTATTACAGCATTCATTTTTTAATGATGGCAAAAAGAAAAAAAAATGCAAACAACCAAAGGTCTATCAGTCAAGGAATAGTTCAATACCTATTCTCCACACTTAAATGTTTGTATTAAAAATGAAAAAAATATATTTAATATTTATCAACCAAAAAGTTTATGATGAATTATCAAGTAACAAAAGCTAGTTTTGGGAAAATTGATGAAGCACACTTTTATAAAGTGCATTATATATGGATAATATTGGAGACTTATCAATATTGTTTAACTTTTCTTGTAGTTTGTGAAAAATGGTAGGAATGGTTTAATTTGAGAAAGAAAAATATATATGATTGGGGAGGGTGGTGGACTTCTGGGACTATTCCATGGTGGGTCACCTTAATGCTGGGGATGTAGTGCCTGGGAAATGGCCTCCAGCAGAGCCTGCCAGCCTGGCATGTCTACCAAACCAGGGAGGTCTCTTCCCCCTTACCTGAGAAACCTCAACCTATGCCAAAGTTGAAACTATAGCCAGATGTCTTCCCACAAGGAATATTTGGTGGCACAAGGCAATGGGGCTCCTGCCAGTAACAGGAAAACTGACAAGGTAGAACAGGCTGAACTGGGATCCCTGCTAGAAGACAAGGGCAAAAAGGTATTTGCACAGCTCCAACTAAAGCTGAAGAAAAGCAGGCAATCCCAATGTCCCAGGAAGAAGAGGAGGAGTTGCAGGTACTGCCACTTTCCCTGTGAGGCCACTATACCAAGGAGAAGATGGGGAAGTTTGTATGTAAGATCTGGGAGGGATGTTGGAAGATCATCCCATATGCTGTGCTTCCTAACTGGCTGAAGGATAATGACAACTTGCTACATGGCCACAGACCACCCAAACCCTCTTTCTGGCTCTCTTCAAGAGCATCTTAAGCATCCATACAGAAACTGGCAGCATCTGGACCCATCTGCTTGGTTTCCTGCTGTTTAACATTTTTGAAAGCTTGACCATGCTCAGACCAAATATGGACTCCAAGATGTGGTTTTGGGATGTGGTTTTGGGTACAGTGCCCTGCCTCAGTTTCTCCTGGCTCTTTCACACTATGGTAATTTAGAGAAAGTCTCTCAGAAGTTTTTTCCAAATTAGACTGTTCGGGGATCACTCTACTTGTTATGGGGAACATTGTCCCCTGCCTGTTTTATTCCTTCTACTGCTCCTCAGGGCCATGCTTCATCTACCTTTCCATCATCTGTGTCCTGGGGATTTCTGCTATGATTATGTTGCACCAGGAGCCATATGCCACTCCCAAGCACCAGTAGACAAGAGCAGGAGTATTCCCAAGACTTGGCTTGAGTGGTGATGTCCCACCATGCTCTTTACTATTGCTGAGTTCTTTGTCAAAGCCACCACATGGGGAGATGGGCTGGTTCTTCCTAATGGCTGTGAGGTGCAGCACTAGAGCTGCCTTTTATCCTGTGTGGATTCCTGAGTGCTTCTTTCCTGTAAAGTGTGACATATGTTTCCAGTTTCATCAGATTTTCCACATCCTGGTGGTGGCAGCTTCTTTTGAACACTTCTATGGGATCTCAAATCTTCAGGAATTCTGTTATGTTCTAGAAGGTGGCTGTACTGATGACTTCCTTCTTGGAGCCTCCCACTAGAGGGGTGGTGAAGAACTTCTCAAGCACTTTTTTTTTTTTTTTTAATCATCATTTTATTGAGATATATTCACATACCACGCAGTCATACAAAACAAATTGTACTTTCGATTGTTTACAGTACCATTACATAGTTGTACATTCATCACCTAAATCAATCCCTGACACCTTCATTAGCACACACACAAAAATAACAAGAATAATAATTAGAGTGAAAAAGAGCAATTGAAGTAAAAAAGAACACTGGGTATCTTTGTCTGTTTGTTTGCTTCCCCTACTTTTCTACACATCCATCCATAAACTAGACAAAGTGGAGTTTGGTCCTTATGGCATTCCCAATCCCACTGTCACCCCTCATAAGCTACATTTTTATACAACTGTCTTCGAGATTCATGGGTTCTGGGTTGTAGTTTAATAGTTTCAGGTATCCACCACCAGCTACCCTAATTCTTTAGAATCTAAAAAAGGTTGTCTAAAGTGTGCGTAAGAGTGCCCACCAGAGTGATCTCTCGGCTCATTTTGGAATCTCTCTGCCACTGAAGCTTATTTCATTTCCTTTCACATCCCCCTTTTGGTCAAGAAGATGTTCTCCATCCCACGATGCCGGGTCTACATTCCTCCCCGGGAGTCATATTCCACGTTGCCAGGGAGATTCACTTCCCTGGGTGTCTGATCCCACGTAGGGGGGAGGGCAGTGATTTCACCTTTCAAGTTGGCTTAGCCAGAGAGAGAGGGCCACATCTGAGCAACAAAGAGGCATTCAGGAGGAGACTCTTAGGCACAAATACAGGGAGGCCTAGCCTCTCCTTTGCAGAAACCATCTTCCCAAGGGTAAAACTTATGGTAGAGGGCTCAACCCATCAAACCACCAGTCCCCTATGTCTGTGGTCATGTTAGCAACCATGGAGGTGGGGTAGGCGAATACCCCTGCATTCTCCACAGGCTCCTCAAGGGGGCACTACATCTTTTTTTTTTTTTTTCCTTGTTTGTCTTTTTTCTTTTTTTTTCTTTTTTTTAACTTTCCCTTCTTTTTTAAATCAACTGTATGAAAAAAAAAGTTAAAAAGAAAACATACATACAATAAAAGAACATTTCAAAGAGACCATAACAAGGGAGTAAGAAAAAGACAACTAACCTAAGATAACTGCTTAACTTCCAACATGTTCCTACTTTACCCCAAGAAAGTTACATAATATAGCAACATTTCAGTGAACTTGTTCCTACTACATCCATCAGAAATTAACAGACCATAGTCATTTCTGGGCATCCCCAGAACGTTAAATAGCTTATCTGTTCTTCTTGGATTATTGTTCCCCCTTCCTTAATTGCTCTCTACTGCTAGTTCCCCTACATTCTACATTATAAACCATTTGTTTTACATTTTTCAAAGTTCACATTAGTGGTAGCATATAATATTTCTCTTTTTGTGCCTGGCTTATTTCGCTCAGCATTATGTCTTCAAGGTTCATCCATGTTGTCATATGTTTCACGAGATCGTTCCTTCTTACTGCCGCGTAGTATTCCATCGTGTGTATATACCACATTTTATTTATCCACTCATCTGTTGAAGGACATTTGGGTTGTTTCCATCTCTTGGCAATTGTGAATAATGCTGCTATGAACATTGGCGTGCAGATATCTGTTCGTGTCACTGCTTTCCGATCTTCCGGGTATATACCGAGAAGTGCAATCGCTGGATCGAATGGTAGCTCTATATCTAGTTTTCTAAGGAACTGCCAGACTGACTTCCAGAGTGGCTGAACCATTATATAGTCCCACCAACAATGAATAAGAGTTCCAATTTCTCCACATCCCCTCCAGCATTTGTAGTTTCCTGTTTGTTTAATGGCAGCCATTCTAACCGGTGTTAGATGGTATCTCATTGTGGTCTTAATTTGCATCTCTCTAATAGCTAGTGAAGCTGAACATTTTTTCATGTGTTTCTTGGCCATTTGTATTTCCTCTTCAGAGAACTGTCTTTTCATATCTTTTGCCCATTTTATAATTGGGCTGTCTGTACTATTGTCATTGAGTTGTAGGATTTCTTTGTATATGCAAGATATCAGTCTTTTGTCAGATACATGGTTTCCAAAAATTTTTTCCCATTGAGTTGGCTGCCTCTTTACCTTTTTGAGAAATTCCTTTGAGGTGCAGAAACTTCTAAGCTTGAGGAGTTCCCATTTATCTATTTTCTCTTTTGTTGCTTGTGCTTTGGGTGTAAAGTCTAGGAAGTGGCCGCCTAATACAAGGTCTTGAAGATGTTTTCCTACATTATCTTCTAGGAGTTTTATGGTACTTTCTTTTATATTGAGATCTTTGGTCCATTTTGAGTTAATTTTTGGGTAGGGGGTGAGGTAGGGGTCCTCTTTCATTCTTTTGGATATGGATATCCAACTCTCCCAGCCCCATTTGTTGAAAAGACCATTATGGCTCAGTTCGGTGACTTTGGGGGCCTTATCAAAGATCAGTCGGCCATAGATCTGAGGGTCAATCTCTGAATTCTCAATTCGATTCCATTGATCTATATGTCTATCTTTGTGCCAGTACCATGCTGTTTTGGCAACTGTGGCTTTATAATAAGCTTCAAAGTCAGGGAGTGTAAGTCCTCCCACTTCGTTTTTCTTTTTTAGAGTGTCTTTAGCAATTCGAGGCATCTTCCCTTTCCAAATAAATTTGATAACTAGCTTTTCCAAGTCTGCAAAGTAGGTTGTTGGAATTTTGATTGGGATTGCATTGAATCTGTAGATGAGTTTGGGTAGAATTGACATCTTAATGACATTTAGCCTTCCTATCCATGAACATGGAATATTTTTCCATCTTTTAAGGTCCCCTTCTATTTCTTTTAGTAGAGTTATGTAGTTTTCTTTGTATAGGTCTTTTACATCTTTGGTTAAGTTTATTCCTAGGTACTTGATTTTTTTAGTTGCTATTGAAAATGGTATCTTTTTCTTGAGTGTCTCTTCAGTTTGTTCATTTCTAGCATATAGAAACATTACTGACTTGTGTGCATTAATCTTGTATCCCGCTACTTTGCTAAATTTGTTTATTAGCTCTAGTAGGTGTATCGTTGATTACTCAGGGTTTTCTAGATATAAGATCATATCATCTGCAAACAATGACAGTTTTACTTCTTCTTTTTCAATTTGGATGCCTTTTATTTCTTTGTCTTGCCGGATTGCCCTGGCTAGCACTTCCAGCACAATGTTGAATAACAGTGGTGACAGCGGGCATCCTTGTCTTGTTCCTGATCTTAGAGGGAAGGCTTTCAGTCTCTCACCATTGAGTACTATGCTGGCTGTGGGTTTTTCATATATGCTCTTTATCATGTTGAGGAAGTTTCCTTCAATTCCTACCTTTTGAAGTGTTTTTATCAAAAAGGGATGTTGGATTTTGTCAAATGCTTTTTCAGCATCTATTGAGATGATCAATTGATTTTTCCCTTTCGAGTTTTTAATGTGTTGTAATACATTGATTGTTTTTCTTATGTTGAACCATCCTTGCATGCCTGGAATGAACGCCACTTGGTCATGGTGTATGATTTTTTTAATGTGTCTTTGGATTCGATTTGCAAGTATTTTGTTGAGGATTTTTGCATCTATATTCATTAGGGAGATTGGCCGGTAGTTTTCCTTTTTTGTAGCATCTTTGCCTGGTTTTGGTATTAGATTGATGTTAGCTTCATAAAATGAGTTAGGTAGTGTTCCATTTTTTTCAATGTTTTGAAAGAGTTTGAGTAAGATTGGTGTCAGTTCTTTCTGGAAAGTTTGGTAGAATTCCCCTGTGAAGCCATCTGGCCCTGGGCATTTATTTGTGGGAAGATTTTTGATGACTGATTGGATCTCTTTGCTTGTGATGGGTTGGTTGAGGTCTTCTATTTCTTCTCTGGTCAGTCTAGGTTGTTCATATGTTTCCAGGAAATTGTCCATTTCTTCTACATTATCCAGTTTATGCCATACAGTTGTTCATAATATCCTCTTATAATTTTTTTAATTTCTTCAGGATCTGCAGTTATGTCACCTTTCTCATTCATTATTTTGTTTATATGGGTCTTCTCTCTTTTTGATTTTGTCAGTCTAGCTAGGGGCTTGTCAATCTTGTTGATCTTCTCAAAGAACCAACTTTTGGTGATATTTATCCTTTCTATTGTTTTTTTGTTCTCTATGTCATTTATTTCTGCTTTAATCCTTGTTATTTCTTTTCTTGTACTTGGTTTAGGATTGGTTTGCTGTTCATTTTCTAGCTTCTTCAGTTGATCCATTAGTTCTTTGATTTTGGCTCTTTCTTCCTTTTTAATATATGTGTTTAGTGCTATAAATTTCCCCCTTAGCACTGCTTTTGCTGCATCCCATAGGTTTTGGTATGTTGTGTTCTCGTTTTCATTCGTCTCTATATATTTAGCAATTTCTCTTGCTATTTCTTCTTTAACCCACTGATTGTTTAGGAGTGTGTTGTTTAACCTCCAGGTATTTGTGAATTTTCTAAGTCTCTGATGGTTATTGACTTCTAATTGTATTCCACTGTGGTCAGAGAATGTGCTTTGAATAATTTCAATCTTTTTAAATTTATTGAGGCTTGTTTTATGTCCCAGCATATGATCTATTCTGGAGAAAGTTCCGTGAGCACTAGAAAAGTATGTGTATCCTGGTGATTTGGGATGTAATGTCCTGTAGATGTCTGTTAAATCTAATTCATTTATCAGATTGTTTATGTTTTCAATTTCCTTATTGGTCTTCTGTCTGGTTGATCTATCTATAGGAGAGAGTGATGTGTTGAAGTCTCCCACAATTATTGTGGAAACATCAATTGCTTCCTTTAGTTTTGCCAGTGTTTCTCTCATGTATTTTGTGGCACCTTGATTGGGTGCATAGACATTTACGATTGTTATTTCTTCTTGCTGAATTGCCCCTTTTATTAGTATGTAGTGGCCTTCTTTGTCTCTCAAAACATCCCTGCATTTGAAGTCTATTTTATCTGAGATTAATATTGCTACACCTGCTTTCTTTTGGCTGTAGCTTGCATGAAATATTTTTTTCCATCCTTTCACTTTCAGTTTCTTTGTGTCCCTGTGTCTAAGATGAGTCTCTTGTATGCAACATATTGATGGTTCATTTTTTTTGATCCATTCTGCGAATCTATATCTTTTAATTGGGGAGTTTAATCCATTTACATTCAACGTTAAAACCGTGAAGGCATTTCTTGAATCGGCCATCTTATCCTTTGGATTATGTTTGCCATATTTTTCCCTCTCTCTATTAATATCCTTTATTGTACCCATACCCAATCTCTTTAGTACTGAACCTTTCTCCAAGTCTCTCTGTACTGTCTTTGTTTCTCTGTCTGTAGGGCTCCCTTTAGTATCTCCAGTAGGGCAGGTCTCTTGTTAGCAAATTCTCTCAGCATTTCTTTGTCTGTGAAAAATTTAAGCTCTCCCTCAAATTTGAAGGAGAGCTTTGCTGGATAAAGTATTCTTGGCTGGAAATTCCTCTCACTCAGAATTTTAAATATATCGTGCCACTGCCTTCTTGCCTCCATGGTGGCTGCTGAGTAGTCACTACTTAATCTTATGCTGTTTCCTTTGTATGTGGTGAATTGCTTTTCTCTTGCTGCTTTCAGAACTTGCTCCTTCTCTTCTATGTTTGACAGTGTGATCAGTATATGTCTCGGAGTGGGTTTTTTTGGATTTATTCTATTTGGAGTTCGCTGAGCATTTATGATTTGTGTATTTATGTTGTTTAGAAGATTTGGGAAGTTTTCCCCAACAATTTCTTTGAATACTCTTCCTAGACCTTTACCCTTTTCTTCCCCTTCTGGGACACCAATGAGTCTTATATTCGGACGTTTCATATTATCTATCATATCCCTGAGGTCCATTTCGAGTTTTTCAATTTTTTCCCCATTCTTTCTTTTATGCTTTCATTTTCCATTCTGTCATCTTCCAGGTCACTGATTCGTTGTTCAACTTCCTCTAGTCTTGTACTATGAGTGTCCAGAATCTTTTAATTTGGTCAACAGTTTCTTTAATTTCCATAAGATCATCCATTTTTTTATTTAGTCTTGCAATGTCTTCTTTATGCTCTTCTAGGGTCTTCTTTATTTCCTTCATATCCCGTACTATGGTCTCATTGTTCATCTTTAGTTCTTTGAGTAGCTTGTCTAGGTGCTGTGTCTCTTCTGGTCTTTTGATTTGGGTGCTTGGGCTTGGGTTATCCATATCGTCTGTTTTTTTCATATGCTTTATAATTTTCTGTTGTTTTTGGCCTCGTGGCATTTGCTGAACTTGATAGGGTTCTTTTAGGGTTTGTAGACCAGTTGAAGTCCTTATCTCTAATTTATCAGATCTACAGCTTCGTGGAGTACACTTTCTCTAACTAACCAGCAGGTGGCGTCCACGAGCCACCTGTTCTCCACAAGCCAGATCTCCCCTGCTTAGCCTTTTTGGTGAGTGGGGGAGTGAGTCTTGTGGGGCCCAATTGGTGTACCAAGCTAGCGTGTGTAGTTGGTGTTGCCTGCCCTGTATGTGGGGCGTGTTTCTGGGCAGTCGGGGAGGGGGGGTGGCCCTAACAATCAAATCTCCTTGATGATCCTAGAGTTTTAAAGCTGCTGCAATAGTCTAATCCTTCAGTTCAGTCCTGCCACAGTTTGTCTCTGCCACTGACCCACAAGTCTTTGGTATTGGCGTATGGCTCCTGAGACTTGCAAGTGGGCCCCTCTTCCAGGCTGTGCACCCCAGATCCTCTGTTGAGGGATGACTGTGCTATGTCACAGGTGAGTGCCATCCCCCCAGGGCAGTTCTGGGCTGCTGGGCTGTGTTGGGAGGCTCCCAGTCTGCTCAAATAATGGCTGAATGGGGCTCTGTTAATTCACACTGCTCCCCCTTCCCAGCTCTGGGACATTCAGCTGAGGTTGCAGGGAAGGCTAATGTCCACGCCCAGTTTTGTGGTGTGTGCCTGTTATTTGAAGCACTTCCGTCACACTGGGTTGTCTGGGGCAGCTCTGGGCTATGGGGCTGGCGATGGGCAGGAGTTTTTCCTGTCCACCAGGATGGTGGCTGTGAGCGGACACCCCCCTTTTCTTGGGAAGTTGTGTTGTTTAGTGAATTTTCTCAGCCACTGGATTATTGCCTTTTGTCTCAGAGCTCTCTTAGTTCTGCTCTTGACTTGACGTGCCCAAATTTCAATTCTTTGAAGCTTTCTGTATTGAGCTTCTTAGAGTAATTGTTTTAGAAAAAGCAAAAAGGATTTAAAAAAAAAAAAAACAAAAAAACAAAAAAACGGCCCTCCTCAGAGATCTAATGGGTTATTGAAATGCTAATAGACAAAGCAACCAGGGCCATTAAGGAAAGGTGCACAGGGCAGAGAGATCAGCTTTGCTTCGGGATTTGCATATGCGCCTCAAGGCCTGATCTCCGCCCTTCCCCTTTCTGTGTTCACCAGAACTCCAAAAATCCTCTGCTTTTATTCTGGAGTTTTTCGTTTTGTTTTTTTTCTATGCCTGTCTCCTCTCTGCTGGGCTGGCTGCTCTCAGAGTCTCTGGTGTCTGGTCTCAGTCTATCTATGGTTGGAGTTTGAATCAGTAGAATGAGTTTCCGATAAGAGCAGCCACTGCAATTCTCCCTTCTCCTTCCCGGAGCTGACAGCCCCTCCTCCCCCGGGACTGAGCCTGGCAGGGAGGGGCGCGGGTCCCCTGGCCGCAAAAACTTACAGATTTCACTGATCTCAGCAGTTCCACGTTTTCATGAGTGTTGTATGAAGTATGCCCAAAGACAGATTGCTCTGTGGTGTCCAGTCCACGCAGTTCCTGGCTTTTTACCTACTTTCCTGGAGGAGTAACTAAAACATACAGCTCACCAGTCTGCCATCTTGCCGAAAATGGATCTCAAGCACTTTTAAAATTAAATTATTTGCTGAAATGAGAGGAGGAATCTAATTTGTCTGGTTGTGGAAGAAACCTCTTAGAGAATTTTGTATGTCAGAGCTTCAGCCACTTTCACACACACTGGGCAATAAACTTTCCATTTCCATTTCCCTACCTGGGTAGGAAGGGGATGGTCCAATTTAGCCATCCCCCTCCTGGCAAGACACCTAGCATCCCCTCAAAGTGACTGTACTTTGAAACTCATGTTGAGATTTTACCCCTTCTGGAAATCACTTTGGGAAAAAATGATGGACTTGGACTCTTCAGAAATCCTATTTCTGAAAGAAAATATCCCTCCCTTATACCTGCCCTTACTCTGTAAGCCTGGCTTATAACAGGCCATCCATTTTGTAGCACACTTTTCAAAAATATTTATAAACTGGTCCTATCTTTCTAGATCTTGTGTCTGCATACACAGCAGCAAGAACAAAGTCACCATGTTTTACATGATCCTGCTAATCATGGAAGTATGTCCAGGTTTCAAATAACCTGAGTTTTATTTTTTTTTTGGCAGAGTTAAGTAAAATTAAAATGGAAAGGATACTTAATATTTAATACTAAGACATAAAATTAGAATCACCAGATAAAGTTTAATGTAACATATATTTACCGAGCTCCAGAGGTAATTATGATATTGAGAAATAGCAAAGACAAGACCTGAAGAAATACATGGGCAATCAAATTAGGATTCTATGGAAATGTTTACTTTACTTACAAGTGGGTTCCAGTGTTGAGTAGTGTGCTGGTTTATATATTTTATGTCCCCCAGAAAAAGCCATATTCTTTAATGTATCTTGTGGGGGCAGATGTATTAGTATGGATTGGATTGGAACCTATTGGTTCAGTGTCCATGGAGATGTGACCCACCCAAGTCTAAGTGATAACTCTGGTTGGATAATTTCCATGGAGTGGTGGTACCACCCATTCAGCATGGACCTTGTTTAGGTTACTGGAGCACTATATAAGCTCAGACAGAAGGAGCTCATAGTGAGCTGGAGCTGAGACAGTCATTTTGAGGATGGCCATTGGAAGCTGATGCAACATTTTGGAGAACACCATTTTGAAATGCAACCTGGGAGCAAGCAGATGACAGCGACATGCCTTTCCAGCTAACAGAGGTTTTCCAGATGCCAATGGCTTTCCTCCAGTGAAGGTACCCTTTGTTGATGGATATTTTATGGACTGAAGACTGTAACTTTGTAACCAAATAAACCCTGTTTTATAAAAGTTAATCCATTTTTGGTGTCTTGCATTCTAGCAGCATTAGCAAACTAGATAGATTTTGGTACCAGAGAAGTGGGGTGCTGGTGCTCCTGAGTTTGTGAGTACCAAACATGTTGG